>NC_041389.1:272243019-272269509 GCF_002162155.2 Triticum dicoccoides
CCAGGGGTCGGCGGCGGCGGCCGGTGGAGCGGGGGAGGGTGCGGTGGGACGGGGGGTCGGTGGAGGGTGCGGTCGGCGGCGGCGGCCGGTGGAGCTAGCGGGGGGTCGACCTTGGTAACTAATGGCGCACCAGCTTCTGGTGCGCCATTAGAAGTTTTGCAAAAAAAGTATATATTCTAATGGCGCACGGTTTGGCAAGTGCCCCATTACTAGTTAGCACTAGTAATGGCGCACTTTGCCATGGTGTGCCATTAGAATGTTTGGAAATTTTTCTAAAAAAAATTTGTTTCTAGTGGCGCACCGTTTTCCTGGTGCGCCATTAGTGTCTTCCACACTAATGGCGTACCGAAACAGGGTGCGCCATTAGTATATACTAATGGCGCACCACCTGACAGGTGCGCCATTAGTGTCCATCCCATCTATAGCCCTTTTCCTAGTAGTGTAAATACAATGGCCTCGTCACCAACGTTGATGCCAAGGATGAGGATGACTCTGCTCCCACCTACTGTTTCATGGCACGTGGTGCCAAGGTAAACTCACGCGATGCTTACTTTCAAACATCAAGTGAAGATGACTCTGAATGTGAATCCAAACCTAGCTACAAAACACTTGCTAAAATTGCAACTGAACAACAGAATGCTATGGAACATATTCAAAAGCAGTTAGACAAAAGCGATGACCTGTTGGACGCGGAAATGACCCGAACTCAATCCTTAATTGAAGACATTAAAAATCTTCATGTTAAGTATGAGGAACTTGAAAGTCGTCATGAATCGCTCTCAACCACTCATGAAAATCTTTCCTATGATGATCTTCGAAGGAAGAAGGAACTTGAGAAATTGAGATTGGCTCATGAAGATCTTCGAAAAGAGAACGAGTCACTCCGCGCTCAATAGATCAGTTCCGCTCAGGAAGGATTTGAACCACCATGTCTAAAATGTCTTGAGCGTGATAATGTTGTTTCTGTTGCTGAATGTTCAACTGCGACTACTGTTGCAATATCCTCAACTGCAAATGTGGTAACTAACCCTTCTTTGAGGATACCGCCACTATTACTGATGAGAATGCCAGGTTGAAGTCATTGCTTGAGACAGGAATGTACAAAAGTCTCAAAGGGCATTAGACGCTATGTGATGTCCTCAAAAAGCGGATTCTAAACCGAAACCCTAGGAAAGAGGGTGTTGGGTTCGAGAGGAAAATGAATGTTGATGGTTCTTACTGGATGCCTGTGCAGTACCCCCAAACCACATGGGTTGCTTCTAAGGAACCTTCAGTGGACCCATCTACCTTATCTGGCTTCACTAGTGCTAACCCAATTATCGTTGATGAATCCTTTGATGCAAACTATAAACTATCCAGGAATGAGAATGGTGAAGTGTTTGCCAGGTATATTGGTACTAACTGCAGGAATGGACCACCTCTTAAGAAGACCTGGTGCCCAAATGTTGTCTCGAAAGTCTTCCCGTGAATGTCGTCATGACACCACCAAGGAAGAAGACAAATCCTGGACCAAAGGCTTCTTATGGTCCAAAGGCTTCATACAGACGGAGGACTCACCCGAGTCACCCTAACGCCAATGTTTTGCATGGAAATCATACTCAGACTTTTGAATAGGAGCGTGTTTTGTCAAACCGCTATGTTCATAAGTCTAAGAACTTTCATGCCTATTCTTATAAGTATTATTCTCCTCCTGCAGGGCTATTTGCTAGGGCTCTAAAGCCGAAATTCTCAGATGCTGCACTTAGACTCATTGCTTCCAAGCCACCCCTGAAGATGTGGGTGGTTAAGAAAACTTAACTCTCTTTTGCAGGGAAAGGTCTCCAGCCGGAAATCAAAGGTGTCTGATGCTTATGCTGGGGACCTAAAACATCTTGTGGGATGCAAGGTAAAATGTCCAAATGGTCTTACTATGTACTTCATCCCGGGATTCCTTGTCACTCATCCTATCTACCCTAACCAAGATCTGAAATTTTATGTTCCTCTTGTTCGTCAAATGTTTCTACTTCAAAACTCTCTTGGTGAAGCCTATCCCCCAAACTGTACTGTAGGATATGACACCTCAGGCTTCAGAATGGATTATGGATAGTGGCTGCACCAACCACATGACTAGTGATCGAAGTCTTCTGATGGATTCAACCCTTCGCCCATCTGATAAAAGTCATATCACATTTGCTGATCCTGGTAAAAAACAAGGTATTGGGTCTTGGTAGAGTTGCAATCTCAAAGGATCAGCACATGGATAAAGTGATGCTTGTTGAATCCCTTGGTTTCAACTTAATGTCTGTATCAATGCTATGTGATTTGAACATGATTATGATATTTGGAAAATATCGTTGACTTGTCCTTATGGAATCTGACAAATCTCTAGTCTTTGAAGGATATCGAAAAGATGATCTGTATATGGTAGATTTCTCAGCAGGACTACAGTTACCCGTATGTCTTCTAGCAAAAGCTTCAGAATGCTGGCTCTGGCATCAGAGGCTAGGACATGCGGCCATGAGGAACTTGTACACTCTCGCGAAGAAGAAGCATGTCATGCGCATCGAGGGCATCAAGTTCAAGAAGGATCATCTTTGTGGTGCATGTGAAGCTGGAAAGATGACTAGGGCCAAGCATTCCTCGAAGACAATCATGACGACATCTCAACCCTTCGAGCTACTTCACATGGACTTATTCGGCCCTACTCACTACTCTACTCTTACTACCACTACTTGTCTCTATGGTTTTGTTATTGTTGATGGTTACTCAAGATATACATGGGTGCAGGATGTATTCAGATGATTCGCCAATCGTGCCATGACGAACTATGGCGTCAAGATCAAGCACATCAGAAGTGACAACAGCACAGAATTCAAGAACACTGGCCTCGACACTTATCTTGATACACTGGACATCACTCATGAGTTTTCCGCTCCTTACACACCTCAACAGAATGGCATCATGGAGTGCAAGAACAGAACCCTCATTGAGATGGCTCGGACAATGCTTGATGAGTACAAGACTCCAAGGAAATTATGGCCTGAAGCCATTGATACTGCATGCCATGTCATCAACCGTGTATATCTTCACAAGCTTCTAAAGAAGACATCATATGAGCTATAACTGGTAAGAAGCCAAACGCCAGTTACTTTAGAGTATTTGGTGCTAGGTGCTGGATCAAGGATCCACATCACACTCCAAAATTTGCACCTAAAGCACATGAAGGTTTTATGCTTGGATACAGAAAGGATTCGCACTCCTACAGAGTCTTCAACCTCTTTCACTATAAAGTGGTTGAAACTATGGATGTGCGGTTCGATGAGACTAACGACTCGCAAAGAGAGCACCTGCCAAATGTGCTAGATGAAGTCCCTCCTAGTGAATCTATCAAGCTCATGGGTACTGGAGAATTCATACCTTCAGAAGCTCAGACTGAAGACGAACTCATCATTGCACCAAGTCAACCTGAAGACAATGCTCAGCCTAAAGTCAATGCCGAAGCTGAAGACAATGATCTGCAAGGGCAAAATCTTCATCCAGTACATCCCCGTGTTGCAAATGAAGTACAAATTGAGAAGATAATTGATAGCATCAATGCACCCGGTCCACTCACTCATTCAAGAGCAACACAACTAGCAAATTTCTGTGGGCACTTTGCATTTGTCTCTATATTTGAACCAAAGAAAGTTGCTGAAGCCTTTATGGAACCTGAATGGATTCATGCTATGCAAGAAGAGCTTCATTAGTTTGATTTGAACAATGTATGGGAACTGGTCAAACGTCCTGATCCTCGCAAGCACAATATCATTGGCACCAAATGGATCTATCGCAACAAACAAGATGAGCATGTTCAAGTTGTCAGAAACAAGGCTCGTCTGGTTGCTCAAGGTTACACTCAAATAGAAGGAATTGACTTCGATGAAACATTTTGCTCCCGTGGCAAGGCTTGAAGCCATTCGCATACTGCTAGCCTATGACAACCACCACAACATCCTTCTGTACCAAATGGATGTGAAGAGTGCCTTTCTCAATGGCAAGATTGAAGAAGAAGTGTATGTTGCACAACCACCTGGCTTTGAAGATCCAAAACATCCTGACATGGTATACAAGCTCAACAAGGCACTGTATGGCCTCAAACAAGCTCCTCACGCTTGGTATGACACACTCAAAGACTTCTTGAAGAGCAAAGGCTTCAAACCTGGTTCTTTAGATCCGACACTCTTCACGAAGACATATGATGTTGAAATGTTTGTGTGCCAAATCTATGTGGATGACATTATCTTCGGCTGCACTGACAAGAGATACAGTGATGAGTTTGGGCACATGATGCAAGAGCAATATTAGATGTCCATGATGGGTGAGCGGAAGTTCTTCCTTGGTCTTCAAATCCGTCAGCAGAGAAATGGCATCTTCATATCATAAGAGAAATACCTCAAAGATTGCCTGCAAAAGTTCAGAATGCAAGACTGCAAAGGATACACGATGCCAATGCCAACCAAAAGTCATCTGGGTCCTGACGAAAATGGTAAAGAGTTCGATCAAAAGGTATACCGCTCCATGATTGGTTCTTTACTTTACTTATGTGCATTTAGGTCAGATATAATGCTTAGCATTTGCATGTGTGCCCGATTTCAAGCGGCACCAAAGGAGTCGCATCACCTAGGGTGAAGCGAATACTTCGATATTTGGCTTACACCCCAACGATAGGATTCTTGTATCCAAAGGGCTCAACATTTGATCTGATTGGGTATTCTGATGCTGATTATGCTGGTGACAAGGTTGATCGCAACTCCACTTCAGGAACATGTCACTTTCTCGGTCGATCACTTGCCTGTTGGTCTTCAAAGAAGCAGAACTGTGTGTCACTCTCCACTGCTGAATCTGAATACATTGCTACTGGATCGTGTTGTGCTCAGCTTCTATGGATGAAGCAAACTCTCAAGGACTATGACATCAACACGAAGAATGTACAACTCTTCTGCGACAATTAAAGCGCCATCAAGCTTTCCAGAATCCAGTTCAGCACTCGTAGACAAAGCACATTCAGATCCGTCACCACTTTCTCAGAGATTATGTCAACAAGGAACATATTGATATCATTCACGTCAACACTGAAGAGCAATTGGAAGATATCTTCAGTAAGCCCTTGGATGAGAAAAGGTTTTGCAAGTTGCGGTGTGAGCTACATATCTTAGAATCCTCAAATGTCCTGTAATTGGACACACATCCTAATGCTTATGCATATTGACGACTTAGATGTGCAACACACGAAGTAATGTATTTCTTAAATCAATGAAGACTTACCCTCTGAGTGTGAATACATTAATGTGGAATTTGACTTCGGAGCGCCATGATAATTGTGCGCCGTGTCTGGGTCTAATATTTCCTATACGGTGGGTAACGCCACCACCAAATTCTTATTGAAGTGTTTCTCTTGGCGTTATGATTGCAAGGTCTTCGCAGTTGGATTGTCTTCAACATTGATTTGTCTTCATGAATTATCTTCGCAATGTTGAGTTGGTTCATATATACATATATTTGTGTTCTGTCCTCTACAACATTCACTTATAGCTATATCTTCACTCTTCAATCTTTATTGATCTAAGTGAATGTGATTGGACCCTAACCCATTATGTGCTTCTACCTCAACTCTATCTGTCCAAATCATATGCATTCTATTGAAACCTATCGATTGTCTTCTCTAAGTCCTTGTCAGTAGAGAACAATCTGACAAACATTTAATCTGTTTTAATGTTGCATCCTTATTGCCTAAAAATCGGAGAAGCCGGAACGACCACCCGACAATCCAGGCATGCGTGGGAACATGGAACAACTTTCATTGACTTGCATGAATGCCACGTGTTTCTCAGATGTGAACCACCAGGGGCACCTGCGTAATTGCGCTGCGCCGCCCTCCTTCGTCTTATAAATACACACCCATGCAGTTAATATGTGTTCTTCCACCTTGCCACCTCGCACAAACCCTAGCGCCTCCGCTAGCTCACGTTGACGCCAGAGACGAAGCTCTTAGCTGCCGCGACCTCTTCGACGCTGTCCTCACGCCGGCCGCGGACCTCGTCCTCTCCGCCGCCGCTGTAGGTGTCTTCCGCTGCCAAGTCAGGGTGCGGGAGATTGAACTGCTCGGCTTCTCTTCTAACCCGTCTAGCAGTTTTTCCGGGGTAAATAAATCTTACTTTTTACTACCTTTTAGATCTATCAAATCTGTCCACTTCAACCAAAAGTGGTTTCTTCACTTCCAAATCTGGATTTGTTCTCTTCTGCATCTCATACCATGCTAAGTATATTCACTTATGCTTCATAACTAGTTAGATTCCTCACTTGTACTTATTCATGGATTTGTACAAATCTGGAACCAACTCTCTCCAAATAAGTGAATGTTTTCGCACTATGAGGTCAATGTCTTCTAAACTGATTTATCTTCAAAATCTTCTAAGAAAGCATATGACCTCTTCCCCTTCCCTCGCATCTCAAATGTTGTCATAGGTACATGTCCGTGGGAGAATCCCTTGGTTCTCATAGTCTGCATTCATTTGTAGAATACTTACAACGTCACAATGAATCACCTAAAGCCAGTTCTTATCTGACCACCAGACGCAAGTGTAATGCCCCGAATCCAATGCCCCAGGTGTCTTCCAGTTATTCGCCGTCGTTGCCATGTCATTTGCTTGCGTGTTGCACTTTGCCATGTCATCATCTGCATTTCATCTGCATGTTTTTCAAAACATGCGTCCGTCCGGATCCTCCCGGTTCTCTTCGTTGTCGTTCTGAGCCCAACCACTCTCACACGCACCCGTCGCCCCTCTCAGACCTTGTTTCATGAGCAGGAGAAAAACATTCTCAGAATGGGCCGAGATTTTCCGAGTGGCCTTGGTATATCACTGGTAGACCGCCCATCAAATTTCGTTCCATTTGGAGGTCGTTTGTTGCCCCAACGGTTAACCGAGCTAACCGAGACCCCTCTTTTGTTTGCAGCCCAACACCTCTTCACACAGCCCACCTAGCCCATCTAAAACCCCTCCATGCTCTCGGTCGTTGGATCACGATCGTGTGAGCGAAAACTACACCCCATTTGGACTCCCCTAGCTGCCTCTTCCTATAAAAACGCCCCCTCTCCCTCCATTTTCGGGTCCAAACCCTAGCCCCGGTCCTTCACGCCGCTGGACACGACCACCGCCACCTCACCCCGGCTAATCCCCCGCCTCCACGTCAGCAACCGCCACCTCCCGACCTATCGCGCGCCGCCACGTGGCCTGCCGGCCTCCTCTCTCCTCCCCGCCCCTCACTGCCTTTCGGTGTCTAGTGCCTCCGCCTCGCCGGCGTGGCCCCACTGCCGCGCCATGGCTCCTTCGTGCCGGCTCGTCGCCGCCACCGCACGCCAGCGCCGCCCGCGCTAGGCGCCCCTCCGCCGCCGTCCCAGCTCGCCCCGGCAGGATCCGGCCAGATCCGGGCTGGGGCTGCCTCCCCGCGCCTCCCCGCGCCGCTTCTGCCTCGTCTCCAGCGAGATCCGCCACATCATCGTTTTCCATGCAAACTCTAGGTTGACCCCAATCTCCACTAAGTCCCTAGTTTTTCATCTTATGCGTGCATCTTTGCCTTGCCATAACTTCCTGCTCGTTACTCCGTTTTGCATGTATGATATATCAAAATGTTCATTGTGAGATGCTCTTCATTCGCTTTCATTGTGGCATGGTTGTTTGAGTTAATTTTTATGCCTAAATCTTCGTTGCAAAACTGCTAAATCATATAAACTGTTGTGATCTACTGTTTGTGAGTGCATGTTGTGAGTGCCACAACTTTGTCTCTGTTGATGCTATGATGATGATCTTGATATGCACATGTTCCGAACTTCATGCTCTACATGTTGGGGGTGATTTGCATTCATGTTAGGGTGCATCTTGACATCTTAAACCCCGTTGCAAAAGTGCATGTTGCTGTTAACTACTGAAAACTGTTGTAAGTTGCTGATTTGTGATTTTTGTTGCATTTTGTGTGTGCATCTTATGAGCATGATGTCTAAAAGTTTTAGGAGCATATTTATGCCACATTTACAGGGGTTCAATCCATGTATTTTTATATGCCCTGTAGTGAGTGCATCAAGCTTGTTAAGTGGGATACTTGCTCTTAATTTTCTGTCAATGCTGAAACTGCTATATCATGTTGCCATGTTTGATTGATGCTACCAATTAATCAATGCACAATCTGGATGTCTTATATATGTCCTATAGCATATGTTTTCATTTCCATGAACATGCTTATATAATGTTCCAGGTTTCTGTTAACTTCATGATACATTGTTTTGAGCTTGTTATTTAGTGATCCATGCCTCTTCTGGAGATGCTCCAGTTACAAGAATTGTAGTATGCTATGAGTACTTTCTTCACATGCCATGTTTGCTAATTTTGGAGATCATATGCCTCTGTTCCATGCTTGCAAACATGCTATGATGATGTTCCTGTTTTACACTTGTTGAACTGTTTCAACTTTCAATCTTGTCTTGTTGGTTCCTACTAATCCATGAGTCATATGTATATGATGCCATGATATTATTTGATCTTTGATATGTGTACTTTGATGCCATGCCCTTGGTTACTATGTTTACTTGCTATAACTTGTCTCTTTCTTGCTATCAAGTTGCCATCATATTAACTCTGCTCATGCATATGCTGCTGTGTTATAAAGTTGCATTTTGCATTGATCATATTTGTTTAATCTTGATCCCTATGAACCCGAACCTTCAATGATATTTGAAGTATGTTATTTGTAAATTAAGAGCATGTCAAGTTTGTGCTCATTTGATTCCTGTAGCATGTTGTTTTGATGTTTGCAAAGTGACTACTTGCTGTTTTGGACAGATTGTGGTTATATCTTGTTTGGAGTGTATGTATTGCACCGTTGCTCCATTTGGAGTGTGCTCTATATGAAACTTGCTTAGTTTTACATGTAGCTTCATATTACCTTGTTGCATTCATGTTTTGAGTGTGTTTTCTTGATGTTTTTATGCATTTTGCATCAATGCCATGTTTGACTTGTTTTGCTCATATCTTCTAGGCCGTAGCTCCGAATTAAATGAACTTTATATGTAATTTGACTAGAATTTTGTGTAGATCATCTTGGTGAATTTTAACTTTCTGTTTAACTACTTGAACATAAGGTTTATTCAGATCTGGACCAATTTCGAAATTTGCATATGAGGACTTACCGGATTTGTTATATGTTGTTTCTAGCCTCATTTAAACTTGCTTTGATATGTTGCTCCTGTATGCATCATCTCTTGCCATGAGTAGCATCATATAGCCTTTGTCATGCATCATACTTGGTTGAGCATCATGCCCTGTCTATGTGTTGTGTGTTTACCTTGTGGTTTGCTCCTTTCCAGTTGTGCTTCTTCTCGATAGTTCCTGTTTCGTTGTGACCGTGAGGATTCGTTCGACTACGCTTGGTCCATATTCGTCGGTTCGTCTTCCTCATGGAATCGTTCTTCTTCCTAGCGGGATTTCAAGCAAGATGACCATTACTCTGGATCTCACTACTATCATTGCTATGCTAGTTGCTTCGTTCTGTCGCTATGCTGCGCTACCTATCACTTGTTCATCAAGCCTCCCAAATTGCCATGTCAGCCTCTAACCTTTTCACCCTTCCTAGCAAACCGTTGCTTGGCTATGTTACCGCTTTGCTCAGCCCCTCTTATAGCATTGTTAGTTGCTGGTGAAGTTGAAGATTGCTCCATGTTGGATCCGGATTATGTTGGGATATCACAATATCTCTTATTTAATTAATGCGTCTATATACTTGGTAAAGGGTGAAAGGCTCGACCTTATGCCTGGTATTTTGTTCTACTCTTGCCGCCCTAGTTTCCGTCATACTGGTATTATGTTCCTTGATTTTGCATTCCTTATGCGGTTGGGTGTTATGGGAACCCCTTGACAGTTCGCCTTGAATAAAACTCCTCCAGCAAGGCCCAACCTTGGTTTTACATTTGCCTCACCTAAGCCTTTTTTCCCTTGGGAGTCGCGCTCCCGAGGGTCATCTTATCTTACCCCCCCGGGCCAGTGCTCGTCGTGAGTGTTGGTCCAACCTGTCAGCCGCTGGTGGCCACCAGGGGCAACTCTCGGCTGGCCTACCGGAAGTTTGGACAATCCGGTGTGCCTTGAGAATGAGATATGTGCAGCTCCTATCGGGATTTGTCGGCACATTCGGGTGGCTTTGCTGATCTTGTTTTACCATTGTCGAAATGTCTTGTAACCGAGATTCCGAGTCTGATCGGGTCTTCCTGGGAGAAGGAATATCCTTCATTGACCGTGGGAGATTGTGATGGGCTAAGTTGGGACACCCCTGCAGGGTATAAACTTTTGAAAGCCGTGCCCGCGGCTATGTGGCAGATGGGAATTTGTTAATGTCCGGTTGTAGAGAACTTGACACTTGACCTAATTAAAACGCATCAACCGCGTGAGTAGCCGTGATGGTCTCTTTTTGGAAGAGTCCGGGAAGTGAACACGGTCTTTGGGTTATGTTTGAACATAAGTAGTTTCAGGATCACTTCTTGATCATTGCTAGCTTCATGACCGTTCCATTGTTTCTCTTCTCGCTCTTGTTTGCGTATGTTAGCCACCATATATGCTTAGTCGCTGCTGCAACCTCACCACTTATCCTTTCCATACCCATTAAGCTTTGCTAGTCTTGTTAACCATGGTAATGGGATTGCTGAGTCCTCGTGGCTCATAGATTAATACAACAAAAGTTGCAGGTACAGGTATTGCGATGATCAGGACGCGAGAGAGATGTTACTTGTTTTGGAGTTCTTCTTCTACTTCTTCTTCTTCGATCAGGGGATAGGTTCCAGGTCGGCAGCCTGGGCTAGCAGGGTGGATGTCATTTGTATTTCTGTTGTGTTTCATCCGTAGTCGGATGTTGCTCTTATGTATGATGATGTTGTATTCGTGTGGTATTCTATGCCTCTTGTATGTATCCCCAACTATTCTGTAATGGTACGATGTAATGATATCCACCTAGCAAAAGCTTCTCCAATATGCGCTTATATCCTTAGTGGGACCTTCGAGTTCCTTTAGGATAGGGTCACATATTGGGTGTGACAAGTTCGTATCAGAGCCGCGACCGACCTTAGGAGCCCCCCTTGTTTGATCGTGTAGCTTGGCCGCTGTCGAGTCTAGAAGAAAACTTTTCGGAGTCTAGTTATATCGGAGAGTAGGAATTCTTTTTACTCCTCAGCCCCTTCGTCGCTCTGGTGAGGAATCTCCTTGATGTAGGTGTTTTGAATTACTCCTCTTCCCCTTCAAATCTTCTTTAGGATCACGCAGTTGGTTTTTCGTTCATTGGTTCTCAGCTCTTTTCATCCGGTGCATTTCTCGTCAAGTTGATTCGACCCTCTCTATTTTTCGCAGGATCAACCCTCAGTTGTTTCTTTTTCCCACCCGCCCACCCTTTTTCTTTCTCAGAGTCGGAGTCCATAATCGAGTATCCATCCTACTCGTGCGAAACCTTTGCATTCTTTCAACCGGTGTTTTCTCTTCAAGCTCCCCGTTCCAAGTTGCCTTTGTTTTTCCCGCACTCCCACCCTCTTCTTCCCGGAGCCTGAGTCTCTTTCGAGCATCAATTTTCATTTGTACGGAGCCTCTTCAGTCTTCCCTCAATTATTTCAACCGGTGAATTCTCGTCTCGGTGGACATTCTTCATCTCTTTTTCTTCTCTGGTGTACTCAATTCAAGTATTTCGGTAGTGATTATATTCTTTCCGTCGGCTCAAGTGTTTCCCCTGCTCGTTCGCCTCTCGCCAGTTTATCCTTCCGGAGTGTTCAAGACATCTCAGGAGATTCGTCTATGTTTGAATTAATTTGAGGTTGTCACCTCATTCAAATATTCCAATTGTTCCGGTGCATCATCTATCTCTTCAACAATCCTTTTCGACGGTGTTTTCTTTTAGTGGGCCCTAACCCACAGGTCTTTTCCCAGGATCTTACCTGACTCTTCTAATTCTCCCAGAGTTATTCTCAAATTCTTTTCATGGTAACCTAAGAATGGATCCCATCAGTCACATCCCTTCTCCAAGATCTCTTTCAAATTCTTTTGATTGCTGGCTCAACCTCTTCGCTTGTCATTCTCCCGGAGAATCTCAGTGATTTTGGTGGCGTTCCTCGTCGTCATTTCAAGATAGAAGAAGAGTTTTACCTCTAAATCTTGCCCGTTCTCTTGAAGATTCGTGGTTCTAGCTTCATATTATCCTCTCGAATTATTCCATTTGTCAGATATTCTTTTCATAACCATCCGGAGAATGTCAGGAGTTGTTTCACGTTTATTTCCATCGAAGGCCATCATTCCAGAAGAATTCTTCGTCCTCACATTTCAGCTACCGTTATCCAATTATCCCGGCGCTTTGTTCAAGTGCTCTTTAATCAGTTCGAGTTCTTCCTGTTCTTTTGCATCTAAATCCCCTCAAGCATATTTGTTCTTCTAATTCTTCCCGGTGATTCATTCTCTTTCATCAGTCATTTTCGAATTCTTACGGTGGTTTGTTCAAGATTCTTTTTCCTTGATTATCATATCAATTAATTCGCTCTTTCCAAATCCTACCGGTGGTTCATTGAAGACCTTCCTAAAGGTGGCGCCATATACTCCTCAATCCTTTTCAAGGGGAATAAGTTGCATGCCAAATCCGCTTGTCATCAATTAAATTGGATGAGGATAAGCATAACATAATTTTTATTCTTACTTCATCGTCTTCAAGTAATCCCTTCCTTCAGAGTTTGTTCTTGAGGAATAAATTCTAGTTTCAAGTGTTTTCATGTTTTCTTTTCGAGAGTTCAAATTTCCTCTCCCATTTCGTCGGAACCTCCATCTAAATCACCACAAGGCTTAATCTTATTCTTTCATCCTTCATTCTATCTCATCATCCTTTTGTCACCGGAGTTCTTCATGATTTATTTCATTCTTCAAGAGTTCATCAAGATTTTGTTGGAGGAGTTCAAGTATCTTTTCTTCTCGCGTCTTCCAAGGATGCTATTGAATTCATTCATGGTGGAAGTTGTTGTTCTCTCATACGTTCTTTTCATTCCATTCTTTCAATTCTTCTGGAGGCATTGCATTGTTCATCTCGTCAAGGGTCATCCCATCTTGTGAAGTTCATGTTCTATTCCTTCCATCTTCAGCCAGAGTGCTGCCGGAATTCTTTCGCTCTTTTTCCCTTTCTACCTTGTTCTAACCGGAGTGGTTTTAGATTCTATCTTATTCCGTGGTCTTTTGATTCTCATCATACTCGGCATTCCTCTTTTCTACCTGAGTGCTCTCGACTTGGTTCATCTTCTCTCTTTTTTTTCTTACTTCACCCCATCCTCTTTCTCTTCCGTCTTGTTCCTAAGATCTCGGGACGAGATCTCTTCTTAGTGGAGGAGAGTTGTAACGCCCCGAATCCGATGTGCCAGGTGTCTTCCAGTAATTCTCCATCGTTGTCATGTCATTTGCTTGCATGTTGCACTTTGCCATGTCATCATCTGCATTTCATCTGCATGTTTTTAAAAGTTGCACCGTCCGGATCCTCCCGGTTCTCTACGTTGTCCGTTCTGATCCCAACCACTCTCAGACGCACCCGTCGCCCCGCTCAGACCTTGTTTCGTGAGCGGGAGAAAACCGTTCTTAGAATGGGCCGAGATTTGCCGAGTGGCCTTGGTATATCACCAGTAGACAACCCATCAAATTTCATTCCATTTGGAGGTCGTTTGATGCCCCAATGGTTAACAGAGCTAACCGAGACCCCTCTTCTCTTTGCAGCCCAACACCTCTTCACACAGCCCCCTAGCCCATCGAAAACCCCTTCATGCTCTCGGTCATTGGATCATGATGATTGATGACCCACAAGTGTAAGGGATCTATCGTACTCCTTTCTATAAGTAAGAGTGTTGAACCCAACGAGGAGCAGAAGGAAATGATAAGCGGTTTTCGGTAAGGTTTTCTCTGCAAGCACTGAAATTGTAGGTAACAGATAGTTTTGTGACAAGATAAATAGTAACAAGCAACAAGTAAGTAAAGTAAATAAAGTGCAGCAAGGTGGCCCAATCCTTTTTGTCGCAAAGGATAAGCCTGGACAATTTTTAATAATGAGAAAGGAGCAACCGAGGACACATGGGAATTATCGTCAAGCTAGTTTTCATCACGTTCATATGATTCGCGTTCGGTACTTTGATAATTTGATATGTGGGTGGACCAGTGCTTGGGTACTGCCCTTACTTGGACAAGCATCCCACTTATGATTAACCCCTATTGCAAGCGTCCACAACTACAAAAGAAGTATTAAGGTAAACCTAACCATAGCATTAAACATATGGATCCAAATCAGCCCCTAACGAAGCAACGCATAAACTAGGGTTTAAGCTTCTGTCACTCTAGTAACCCATCATCTACTTATTACTTCCCTATGCCTTCCTCTAGGCCCAAATAATGGTGAAGTTTCATGTAGTAAACGTTCACATAACACCACTAGAGGAAAAGGCAACATACATCTCATCAAAATATCGAACGAATACCAAATTCACATGACTACTAATAGCAAGACTTCACCCATGTCCCCAGGAACAAACACAACTACTCACAAAGCATATTCATGTTCATAATCAGAGGAGTAATAATATGCATTAAGGATCTGAACATATGATCTTCCAACAAGTAAACCAATTAGCATCAACTACAAGGAGTAATCAACACTACTAGCAACCCACAGGTACCAATTTGTGGTTTTGATACAAGATTGGATACAAGAGATGAACTAGGGTTTTGAGAGGAGATGGTGCTGGTGAAGATGTTGATGGAGATTGACCCCCTCCCGATGAGAGGATCGTTGGTGATGACGTTGGTGATGATTTCCCCCTCCCGGAGGGAAGTGTCCCCGGTAGAACAGCTCCACAGAGCCCTAGATTGATTCCACCAAGGTTCCGCCTCGTGCCAGCGGAGTTTCGTCTCGTAAACTTGCCCACGATTATTTCCAGGGTAAAAGCTCTCATATAGCAGAAGATGGACACCGGAGGCCCACCAAGGGGCCCAGAGACAGGGGCACGCCCAGTAGGGGGGCACTCTCCACTCTCCTGGAGAGGGTGTGGGCCCCCTGATGTATTACTTTCGCCCAATAATTCTTATTAATTCCAAAAACATGCTTCGTGGAGTTTCATGATTTTTGGAGCAGTGCAGAATATGTTTCCAATGTTTGCTCCTTTTTCAGCCAGAATTCCAGCTGCCGGCATTCCCCCTCTTCATGGTAAACCTTGTAAAATAAGAGAGAATAGCCATAAGTATTGAGATATAATGTGTAATAACAGCCCATAATGCAATAAATATTGATATAAAAGCACGATGCAAAATGGACGTATCAACTCCCCCAAGCTTAGACCTCTCTTGTCCTCAAGCGGAAGCCGAAATCGAAAAATATGTCCACATGTTTAGAGATAGAGGTGTCGATAAAAATAAAATACGGACATGAGGGCATCATGATCATTCTTATAACAGCAACATATATAGATTTTATCATATGATTTCCTATGCCCAAGTAACAATCAATTCACGATGTCAAGTATGGTTCAAAAACTTCATTGAGAACTAACAAACTATAATCTCGGTCATTGAAGCAATTGCAATTTATCACAACATCAAAAAGAGTCAACAATAGAGCTTTTCAGCAAGTTCACATACTCAACTATCTTGTAGTCTTCTACAATTGCTAACACTCACGCAATACTTGTGGTTATGGAGTTTCAGCCGGACACTGAGAAAGATAGGGGCTTATTGTGTTGCCTTCAACGTATTCACCTTTAGGTGATGTCAACAATAATATCCCATGCTAACTTACATCCAATTGGATATATATATATATATATCATGATCTTTCAAACACGAGGAGCTTGCCAAAGGATAAAATGAAAAAGGGAAAGGTGAGGATCACCTTGACTCAAGCACAAAGTAAAAACATAAAGTAAAAGATAGGCCCTTTGCAGAGGGAAGCAGAGGTTGTCATGTGCATTTAAGGTTGATGCACAAAATATTAATGCAAAAGAACGTCACTTTATATTGCTCCTTGTATGTGGACCTTTATCATGCAGTCCGTCGCTTTTATTACTTCCACAACAAGATTGTAGAAAGCTTATTTTCTCTGCACTAATAAGTCATACATATTTAGATAGCAATTTTTATTACTTGCAACATGACAACTTACTTGAAGGATCTTACTCAATCCATAGGTAGGTACGGTGGACTCTCATGGCAAAACTGGGTTTAAGGATATTTGGAAGCACAAGTAGTATCTCTACTTGGTGCAAGGAATTTGGCTAGCATGAGGGGGAAAGGCAAGCTCAACATGTTTGGAAGGTCCATGACAATATAATTTAACTAAGATGTCAGAAAACATAAACCATTACATTGTCTTCCTTGTCCAACGTCAACTCTTTTAGCATGTCATACTTAATGAGTGCTCCCAATCATAAAAGGTGTCCAGGATAATATATTTATATGTGAACCTCTCTTTCCTTATCACTTCCTATTAATTGCAACAATGACCAAAACTACGTTTATCAACTCTCAACAACTTTTATGCCTCATACTTTCTATATGTGGAGTCATCACTATTCATAAGATCAATATGAACTCTTTTATTCTTTCTACTTTCTCAAGATCATAGCAACATAGCAAAGCCCTTGACTCAACACTAATCTTTATTATAGATAGCTCACCGACTCGATTACAAAAAGAGATCACAAAGCAAAACTCAAAACTACTTGATATCAAAACTTCAATCTACTAGATCAAGATACTACTAAAAGGATCAAACTAAATAAAACGGTAAAGATAGGAGTGTGATGGTGATACGATACCGGGGCACCTCCCCCAAGCTTGGCAATTGCCAAGGGGAGTGCCCATACCCATGTGATTATTTCTCCTTCTTCACGATTGGTGTTATGATCTTCTTGCCGATGATGCCCTTCAGGATACGGTTCTCCTCCTCGAGCTTATTGACTTGTTGTTTGAGGTCCATAATTTCTTTACGGAGCTTGCCCGTAATGGCTAAAGCTCCCTTTACCCAAGGATGTTGCATAGCTTTTGGAGAACAAGTGAAACTCTTTTTCGTATTTTCATAAGAAAGAAATCTAAAGTTGGAAGGGGTGACCGAAGTTGGAATAGCAATGCTAGGTAGTTCCCCCATCATGAATTCTGCTTGGAGACGAGAGGTGACTTCTTGATCTTCCTCCATGGCATCTATCCTTTTCAAATCAGCCTCCATCACATCCTCCATTGATGGTCCAAATTGATAGGCATCGCTATTTGCTCCTGGACCTGGTGTTGGGTGAGACACCCGACTCTCCCCGACTGACTCATGAGAAGACATCTTGCTTTTATTCTGCAACAGGAACAGCTCGAAACGAAAACAGAGGATAATTTGTGTGATACAATGGTCAAAACCTTCGGGAGTAGATATAATGAATTTTTACCGACCAAAATACACAACGTGCAAGAAAAGGGAGTCAGGGAGGCACACGAGGTGCCCACGAGATAGGGGGCGCGCCCAGTAGGGGGGTGGGGGCCCTCCACTCTCATGGGGGCCTCGTGTCCCTTTCGTACTACTTCTTTCTTCCGAAAATTCTTAAATATTCCAAAACTGATAAAAATTGCCATTGGAGTTGTTTTGGAGTCGGTTTACTTACCGTACCACATACCTATTCCTTTTTGGAGTCTGGAACGTTCTGGAAAGTGTCCCTTATGTATTCCTCCGCGGTTACGGTTTCAATAATATTAGTTTCAACATTGATAGTATTACCTGAAATATAATGTTTAATTCTTTGACCGTTTACCACCCTCGGACTTGTGCCTTCGAAGTTGTTGATTTTTATGGCGCCAGAACGATAGACCTCCTCGATAACGTAAGGACCTTCCCATTTAGAGAGAAGGTTTCCTGCAAGCAATCTTAAACGAGAGTTGAATAATAACAGATAATCTCCTACGTTAAACTCGCGCTTTTGTATTGTCTTGCCATGCCAGCGTTTGACTTTTTCTTTGAATAACTTGGCATTCTCATAAGATTGGGTTCTCCATTCATCAAGTGAGCTAATATCAAACAACCTCTTCTCACTGGCAAGTTTGAAGTCATAGTTGAGCTCTTTAATAGCCCAATATGCTTTATGTTCAAGTTCAAGAGGTAAATGACACGCTTTTCCATAAACCATCTTATATGGAGACATACCCATATGATTTTGGTATGCAGTTCTGTAGGCCCATAATGCATCATCAAGTTTTTTGGACCAATTCTTTCTAGATCTATTCACAGTCTTTTCCAAAATTAATTTGAGCTCTCTATTGCTCAACTCTACTTGACCACTAGACTGCGGATGATAAGGAGATGCGATTCTATGATTAACATCATACTTAGCAAGCATCTTACGGAAAGCACCATGAATAAAGTGTGAACCACCATCAGTCATAAGATATCTAGGGACTCCAAACCTCGGAAAAATAACTTCTTTAAGCATTTTAATAGAAGTGTTATGATTAGCACTACTAGTTGGAATAGATTCTACCCACTTAGTAACGTAATCAACAGCAACTAAAATATGTGTATAACCATTAGAGGCAGGAAAAGGTCCCATATAATCAAAGCCCCAAACATCAAAAGGTTCAATAACAAGAGAGTAATTCATAGGCACGTCTACTAATGTTACCTATTCTTTGACATTCATCACAAGATAAGACAAACTTACGAGCATCTTTGAAGAGAGTAGGCCAATAGAAACCAGATTGTAATACCTTGTGTGCAGTTCTATCTCCAGCGTGGTGTCCTCCATAGGATTCAGAGTGACACTTGCATAGGATTTGTTCCTGTTCATGCTCAGGCACACAACGTCTAATAACACCATCTACTCCTTCTTTATAAAGGTGTGGGTCATCCCAGAAGTAATGTCTTAAATCATAAAAGAACCTTTTCTTTTGCTGGTATGTGAAACTAGGAGGTATAAATTTAGCAACAATGTAATTAGCATAATCAGCATACCAAGGAGGAGTAGGAGAAGCATTAATGACCGCTAATTGTTCATCAGGAAAGCTATCATCAATAGGCAGTGGATCATCAAGAACATTCTCTAACCTAGACAAGCTGTCTGCAATGGAGTTCTCAGCTCCCTTTCTATCAATAATATGTAAATCAAATTCTTGGAGTAGGAGAACCCATCTAATGAGTCTAGGCTTAGCATCTTTCTTCTCCATAAGATATTTAATAGCAGCATGATCAATGTGAATAGTAACTTTGGAATAAAAAATATAAGGTCTAAACTTATCACATGCAAACACAACTGCTAAGAACTCTTTTTCAATAGTAGCATAATTTCTCTAGGAAGTATCAAGAGTCTTACTAGCATACTGGATGACATTCCAATCACTAGCATCGCACATAATTTCAATAGGTAAATTCCAATCAGGTGGCTAAACAATAGGTGTAGTGATCAAAGCTTTCTTAAGTATTTCAAATGCTTCTACACAATCATCATCAAAGACAACAGGAATATCTTTTTGCAATAAATTAGTCAGAGGCCTAGAGATTTTAGAAAAGTCCTTAATGAACCTCCTATAAAAACCGGCATGACCAAGCAAACTTCTTATACCTTTTATGTCCTTGGGACATGGCATCTTTTCAATAGCATCAACTTTGGCTTTATCAACTTCAATACCTCTCTCGGAGATCTTGTGCCCCAAGACAATGCCTTCATTAACCATAAAGTGATACTTTTCCCAATTCAGGATGAGACTAGTGTCTTCGCATCTCTGCAAAACTCGATCAAGGTTGCTCAAACAATCATCAAAAGAGGATCCATAAACGGAGAAATCATCCATGAATACCTCACAAATCTTTTCACAAAAATTAGAGAATATAGCCATCATGCATCTTTGAAAGGTAGCAGGTGCATTACATAAACCAAAAGGCATATGTCTATAAGCAAAAGTACCAAAAGGGCAAGTAAAAGTAGTTTTAGATTGATCCTTCGCTGACACAGGTATTTGAGAGAAACCAGAATAACCATCTAGAAAGCAGAAATGTGTGTGTTTGGATAGTCTTTCTAGCATTTCATCAATAAAAGGTAAAGGGTAATGATCTTTCTTAGTAGCTTTATTTAACTTATGGAAATCAATTACCATCCTATAAACTGTAATAGTTCTTTGCGGGGTCAATTCATCTTTCTCATTAGGAACAACGGTAATACCTCCCTTTTTAGGAACACAATGGACAGGGCTTACCCATTTACTATCAGTAACGGGATAAATTATACCTGCCTCAAGGAGCTTTAGTATCTCCTTTCTTACCACTTCCTTCATCTTGGGATTTAGTTGTCGTTGAGGATCTCTAACTGGTTTGGCATATTTCTCCACTGTAATTTTGTGTTGGCACAATGTGGGACTAATGCCCTTGAGATCATCCAGAGTATATCCAATAGCTTCTCGGTACTTCTTCAGAGTTTTCAATAATCTTTCTTCTTCTTGCTCTGAAAGGTTAGCACTAATAATAAGAGGATATATTTTCTTTTCAGCAAGATAAGCATACTTAAGATTATCAGGTAATGGTTTGAGTTCAAACACGGGATCACCCTTGGGTGGAGGGGGATCCCCAAGAATTTCAACGGGAAGGTTATGTTTCAGCATAGGTTCCTGTTTAAGGAAGACTTCATCTATTTCCTCTTATTTCCTTCATAAACATATCGTTTTCATGGTCTAGCAAATATTGTTCTAACGGGTCAGTAGGAGGCACGGAAATGGAAGCAAGACCAATAATCTCATCTTTACTAGGTGGTTCCCTATCACGAGGTTGTCTACGAAACTTAGCAAAACTAAACTCATGAGACATACCATCTATGCCAATGGTGACAATATCTTTTTCACAATCAATCTTAGAACTAGCTGTATTCAAGAAGGGTCTACCAAAAATAATGGGGCAAAAATCATCTTGTGGGGAACCAAGAACAAGAAAATCAGCAGGGTATTTAACCTTCCCACACAAGACTTCAACATCTCTAACAATCCCAACTGGTTTAATGGTATCCCTATTAGCAAGTTTAATGATGACATCAATGTCTTCTAATTCAATGGGTGCAATGTCGTGCATAATTTCTTTATATAGATCATAGGGTATCGCACTAGCACTGGCACCCATATCACATAAATCATGATAACAATGATCTCCTATTTTAACAGAAATAACAGGCATGCCTACGACAGGTCTATGTATCTTAGTATCTAGTCTAGCAATATTAGCAGATTCATTACAGAAATAAATATCATGCCCATCTAAATCATCATCCAAAAGATCTTTAACCATAGCAATACTAGGTTCAACATTGATTTGCTCAGGAGGTGTATAAGTCCTAGTATTACTCTTATGAACAACAGTCGAAGTTTTAGCATGATCCTTTATCCTAACAGGAAAAGGAGGTTTCTCAACATAAGTACTAGGAACAATAGGATCACTATAGGTGATAGTATTTTCTTCAACTGTAATAGGTGAAACTACTTTCACTTCAACATGAGGATTATATTTAAACCACTTCTCTTTAGGGAGATCAACGTGAGTAGAAAAAGATACACAGAAAGAAGCTACTATCTCAGAGTCAAGTCCATACTTAGTGCTAAATCCATGAAAAGCATCGGTATCCATAAAAGATTTAACACAATCAAACTTAGGTGTCATACCTGACTCATTACCATCGTTAGAACCCCAATCTTAAGAGTTGCGTTTAATTCTTTCCAATAAGTCCCATTTGAAATCAATAGTCTTCAGCATATAAGAACCAGCATAGGAAGTATCGAGCAAGTTGCGATTATTAAGAGAAGCCGAGCATAAATTTTTTGAATAATCATTTCCCGGGAGAGCTCATGATTGGGGCATGAATATAACATTGATTTAAGCCTCCCCCAAGCTTGAGCTATGCTTTCTCCTTCATGAGGCCAGAAATTATATATGTAATTACGATCACGATGAACAAGATGCATAGGATAGAACTTCTGGTGAAATTCCAACTTCAATTGCTTATAATTCCAATATCTCGTATCATCACATAGCCTATACCATGTCAATGAATCTCCCTTAAAATATAAAGGGAAGACCTTCGTTTTGATAACATCATTGGGAATACTTGCAAGCTTAAATAATCCACAAACTTCATCCACAAAGATAAGGTGTAAATCGGGATGCAATGTTCCATCTCCTGCAAATGGATTAGCTAGCAGTTTCTCTATCATACCCGAAGGAATCTCAAAGTAAATATTTTCATCAAGTTCAGTAGGTTGAGGAGCAACTCTTTGCTCTTCTGGTCAGGGTGAAGATACCCCGAACAAGCCCCTCAAAGGATTAGTTTTCATTGTGACAAGTAACAGAAAATTTCAGCACACTATATAAATGTTTCCTTACCAAGTTCCACCAACCAAAAGCGCTACACTCCCCGGAAACGGCGCCAGAAAAGAGTCTTGATGACCCAAAAGTGCAAGGGATCTATCATAGTCCTTTCGATAAGTAAGAGTGTCGAACCCAACGAGGAGCAAAAGGAAATGATAAGCGGTTTTCGGTAAGGTTTTCTCTGCAAGCACTGAAATTGTAGTTAACAGATAGTTTTGTGATAAGATAAATAGTAACGAGCAACAAGTAAGTAAAGTAAATAAAGTGCAGCAAGGTGGCCCAATCCTTTTTGTAGCAAAGGATAAGCCTGGACAATTTCTAATAATGAGAAAGGAGCTCCCGAGGACACGTGGGAATTATCGTCAAGCTAGTTTTGATCACGTTCATATGATTCGCGTTCGGTACTTTGATAATTTGATATGCGGACGGTCCAGTGCTTGGGTACTGCCCTTACTTGGACAAGAATCCCACTTATGATTAACCCCTATTGCAAGCGTCCGCAACTACAAAAGAAGTATTAAGGTAAACCTAACCACAACATTAAACATATGGATCCAAATCAGCCCCTAACGAAGCAACGCATAAACTAGGGTTTAAGCTTCTGTCACTCTAGCAACCCATCATCTACTTATTACTTCCCTATGCCTTCCTCTAGGCCCAAATAATGGTGAAGTGTCATGTAGTCAATGTTCACATAACACCACTAGAGGAAAAGACAACATACATCTCATCAAAATATCGAACGAATACCAAATTCACATGACTACTAATAGCAAGACTTCACCCATGTCCTCAGGAACAAACGTAACTACTCACAAAGCATATTCATGTTCATAATCAGAGGAGTAATAATATGCATTAAGGATCTGAACATATGATCTTCCACCAAGTAAACCAATTAGCATCAACTACAAGGAGTAAGCAACACTACTAGCAACCCACAGGTACCAGTTTGTGGTTTTGATACAAGATTGGATACAAGAGATGAACTAGGGTTTTGAGAGGAGATGGTGCTGGTGAAGATGTTGATGGAGATTGACCCCCTCCCGATGAGAGGATCGTTGGTGATGATGTTGGTGATGATTTCCCCCTCCCGGAGGGAAGTGTCCCCGGCAGAACAGCTCCGCCAGAGCCCTAGATTGATTCCGCCAAGGTTCCGCCTTGTGGCGGTAGAGTTTCTTCTGGTAAACTTGCCCACAATTTTTTACAGGGTAAAAGCTCTCATATAGAAGAAGATGGACACTGGAGGCCCACCAGGGGGCCTAGGAGACAGGGGGCGCGCCAAGTAGGGGGGGCGCCCTCCACTCTCCTGGATAGGGTGTGGGCCCTCTGATGTATTTCTTTCGCCCAATAATTCGTATTAATTCCAAAAACATGTTTCGTGGAGTTTCAAGATTTTTGGAGCAGTGCAGAATAGGTTTCCAATGTTTGCTCCTTTTCCAGCCAGAATTCCAGCTGCCGGCATTCCCCCTCTTCATGGTAAACCTTGTAAAATAAGAGAGAATAGCCATAAGTATTGAAATATAATGTGTAATAACAGCCCATAATGCAATAAATATTGATATAAACGCATGATGCAAAATGGAAGTATCAATCGCGTGGGCGAAAACCGCACCCGATTTGGACTCCCCTAGCTCCTTCTACCTATAAAAACGCCCACCTTCCATTTTCGGGTCCAAACCCTAGCCCAGCTCCTTCACGCCGCCGGACGTGTCCGCCCGGCGCCGGACACGACCACCGCCACCTCACCCCGGCCAATCCCCCGCCTCCACGTCAGCAACCGCCGCCTCCCGACCTACTGCGCACCGCCATGTGGCTTGCCAGTATCCTCTCCCCTCCCCGCCCCTCGCTGCCTTTCGGCGCCCAGTGCCTCCGCCTCGCTGGTGTGGCCCCGCCGCCGCGCCACGGCTCCTCCACACCGGCTCGTCACTGCCACCGCACGCTGGCGCCGCTTCTGCCTCATCTCCGGCAAGATCCGCTGCCGCATCGTTTTCCGTGCAAACTCTAGGTTGACCCAGATCTCCGCTAAGTCCCTAGTTTTTCATCTTACGTGTGCATCTTTGCCTTGCCATAACTTCTTGCTCGTTACTCTGTTTTGCATGTATGATATATCAAAATGTTCACTGTGAGATGCTTTTCATTTCATTTCATTGTGGCATGGTTGTTTGAGTTCATTTTGATGCCTAAATCTTCGTTGCGAAACTGCTAAATGATATAAATTGTTGTAATCTACTGTTTGTCAACATCATTTGTGCATCTTGTGAGTTCCAGAACTTTGTCTCTGTTGATGCTATGATGTTGATCTTGATACGTACATGTTCCGCACTTCCTGATCTACAGGTTGGCGTGCTTTGCATTCATGTTAGGGTGCATCTTGACATCTTAAACCCTATTGCAAAAGTGCATGTTGCTGTTAACTACCAAAAACTGCTGTAACTTGCTGATTTGTCATTTTTGTTGTATTTTGTGTGTGCATCTTATGATCATAATGTCTAAATGTTTTAGAAGCATATTTATGCCATCTTTACAAGTGTGCAATCCATGTATTTTTATATTCCCTGTAGTGAGTGCATCAAGCTTGTTACGTGGGCTACTTGCTGTTAATTTTTTGTCAATGCTGAAACTGGTATATCATGTTGCCATGTTCGATTGATGCTACCAATTAATCCATGCACAATATGGAGATGCTTAGTTGAGATGTTTTGTTGTCTATTGTATGCTCTATCATGCCATGCCTCTTGATGCCTTATATATGTCCTGTAGCATATGTTTTCATTGCCATGAACATGCTTATATAATGTTCCAGGTTTCTGTTAACTTCATGATGCATTGTTGTGAGGTTGTTATTGAGTGATCCATGCCTCTTCTGGAGATGCTCCAATTACATGAATTGTACTATACTATGAGTAATTTGTTCAAGTATCTTTCCTTCTCGCGTCTTCCAAGGATGCTGTCGAATTCATTCGTGGTGGAAGTTCTTGTTCTCTTATACGTTCTTTTCATTCCATTCTTTCAATTCTTCCGGAGGCATTGCGTTGTTCATCTCGTCAAGGGTCATGCCATCTTGTGAAGTTCATGTTCTATTCCTTCCATCTTCAGCCGGAGTGCTGCCGGAATTCAATCGCTCTTTTTCCCTTTCTACATTGTTCTAACCGGAGTGGTTTCAAATTCTATCTTATTCTGTGAGCTTTTGATTCTCGTCATACTTGTCATTCCTCTTTTCTACCTGAGTGCTCTCGACTTGGTTCATCTTCTCTCTTTTGTTCTTACTTCACCCCATCCTCTTTCTCTTCCGTCTTGTTCCGAAGATCTCGGGACGAGATCTCTTGTTACTGGAGGAGAGTTGTAACATCCCGAATCCGATGCGCCAGGTGTCTTCCAGTTATTCGCCGTCGTTGCCATGTCATTTGCTTGCGTTTTGCACTTTGCCATGTCATCACCTACATTTCATCTGCATGTTTTTCAATCCGTCTGGATCCTCCCGGTTCTCTTCCTTGTACGTTCTGTGCCCAACCACTCTCACACGCACCTGTCACCCCTCTCAGACCTTGTTTCGTGAGCGGGAGAAAAACGTTCTCAGAATGGGCCGAGATTTGCCGAGTGGCCTTAGTATATCACCGGTAGACCTCCCGTCAAATGTCGTTCCATTTGGAGGTCGTTTGATGACCCAACGGTTAACCGAGCTAACCGAGACCCCTCTTCTCTTTGTAGCACAACACCTCTTCACACAGCCCACCTAGCCCATCTAAAACCCCTCCATGCTCTCGGTCGTTGGATCACGATCGTGTGGGCGAAAACCGCACCCCAATTGGACCCCCCTAGCTCCCTCTACCTATAAAAACGCCCCCTCCCCCTCCATTTTCGGGTCCAAACCCTAGCCCCGCTCCTTCACGCCGCCGGACGTGTCCGCCCCGCGCTGGACACGACCACCGCCACCTCACCCCGGCCAATCCCCCGCCTCCACATCAGCAACCACCGCCTCCCGACCTATCGCGCGCCGCCACGTGGCCTGTCGGCCTCCTCTCTCCTCCCCGCCCCTCGCCGCCTTTCGGCGCCCAGTGCCTCCGCCTCGCC
>NC_041389.1:272269862-272295126 GCF_002162155.2 Triticum dicoccoides
CATCACCGCCACCGCACGCCGGTGCCGCCCGTGCCAGGCACCCCTCCGCCGCCGTCCCAGCTCGCCGCCGGCCGGATCCTGCCAGATCCGGTCCGGGGCCGCCCCCCCCCCGCTTCTGCCTCGTCTCCGGCGAGATCCGCTGCCGCATCGTTTTTCGTGCAAACTCTAGGTTGACCCCGATCTCCGCTAAGTCCCTATTTTTTCATCTTATGTGTGCATCTTTGCCTTGCCATAAGTTCTTGCTCGTTACTCCGTTTTGCATGTATGATATATAAAAATGTTCATTGTGAGATGCTCTTCATTTCATTTCATTGTGTCATGGTTGTTTGAGTTCCATTTTGATGCCTAAATCTTCGTTGCGAAACTTCTAAATGATATAAATTGCTGTAATCTGATGTTTGTCAACATCATTTATGCATCTTGTGAGTGCCAAAACTTTGTCACTGTCGATGCTATGATGTTGATCTTGATATGCACATATTTCGCACTTCGTGATCTACATGTTGGGGTGATTTGCATTCATGTTAGGGTGCAGCTTGACATCTTAAACCCTATTGCAAAAGTGCATGTTGCCGTTAACTACTGAAAACTGCTGTAACTTGCTGATTTGTCATTTTTGTTGCATTTTGTGTGTGCATCTTATGAGCATGACATCTACATCTTTTAGGAGCATATTTATGCCATCTTTACAGTGGCGCAATCCATGTATTTTTATATTCCATGTAGTGAGTGCATCAAGCTTGTTAAGTGGGCTACTTGCTGATAATTTTCTGCCAATGCTGAAACTGCTATATCATGTTGCCATGTTTGATTGATGCTACCAATTAATCCATGGACAATCTGGAGATGCTTAGTTGAGATGTTTTGTTGTCTATTCTATGCTCTATCATGCCATGGCTCTTGATGCCTTATATATGTCCTGTAGAATATGTCTTCATTGCCATGAACATGCTTATGTAATGTTCCAGGTTTTTGTTAACTTCATGATGCATTGTTGTGAGCTTGTTATTGAGTGATCCATGCCTCTTCTAGAGATGCTCCAGTTACATGAATTGTAGTGTACTATGATTAATTTGTTCATGTGCCGTGTTTGCTAATTTTGGAGATCATATGCCTCTGTTCCATACTTGCAAATATGATATGATGATGTTCCTGTTTTACACGCTGAACTGTTTCAACTTTCAATCTTGTCTTGTTGGTTCCTACTAATGCACGAGTCATATGTATATGATGCTATGATATTATTTGCTCTTTGGTATGTGTAATTTTATTTCATGCCCTTGGTTTATATGTTTACTTGCTGTAGCTTGTATCTTTCTTGCTCCCAAGTTGCCATCATATTAACTCTGCTCATGCATATGCTGTTGTGTTATAAAGTTGCATTTTGCATTGATCATATTGGTTTAATCTTGATGCCTATGAACCTGAACCTTTAATGATATTTGCAGTATGTTATTTGTAAATTAAGTGCATGTCAAGTTTGTGCTCATTTGATTCCTGTAGCATGTTGTTTTGATGTTTGCAAAGTGCCTACTTGCTGTTTTGGACAGATTGTGGTTATATCTTGTTTGGAGTGTATGTGTTGCACCGTTGCTCCGTTTGGAGTGTGCTCTATATGAAACTTGCTTAGTTTTACATGTAACTTCATATTACCTTGTTGAATTCATGTTTTTAGTGTGTTTGCTTGATTTTTGTATGCATTTTGCATCAATGCCATGTTTCACTTGTTTTGCTCATATCTTCTAGGCCGTAACTCTGAATTAAATGAACTTTATATGTAATTTGATTAGAATTTCGTGTAGATCATCTTGGTGCATTTTAACTTGCTGTTTAACTACTTGAACACAAGGTTTATTCAGATCTGGACCAATTTCGAAATTTGCATATGAGGACTTACCAGATTTGTTATATGTTGTTTCTGGCATCATTTAAACTTACTTTGATATGTTGCTCCTGTATGCATCATCTCTTGCCATGGGTAGCATCATATAGCCTTTGTCATGGATCATACTTGGTTGAGCATCATGCCATGTCTATGTGTTGTGTGTTTACCTTGTGGTTGGCTCCTTTCCGGTTGTGCTTCTTCTCGATAGTTCCTGTTTCGTTGCGACCGTGAGGATTCGTTCGACTACGCTTGGTCCATCTTTGTCCGTTCATCTTCTTCATGAAATCGTTCTTCTTTCTAGCGGGATTTCAAGCAAGATGACCGTTACTCTGGATCTCACCACTATCATTGCTATGTTAGTTGCTTCGTTCTATCGCTATGCTGCGCTACCTTCACTTGTTCATCAAGCCTCCCAAATTGTCATGTCAGCCTCTAACCTTTTCACCCTTCCTAGCAAACTGTTGCTTGGCTATGTTACCGCTTTGCTCAGCCCCTCTTATAGAGTTGTTAGTTGCAGGTGAAGTGGAAGATTGCTCCATGTTGGATCCGGATTATGTTGGCATATCACAATATCTCTTATTTAATTAATGCATCTATATACTTGGTAAAGGGTGGAAGGCTCGGCCTTATGCCTGGTGTTTTGTTCCACTCTTGCTGCCCTAGTTTCCGTCATACCGGTGTTATGTTCCTTGATTTTGCGTTCCTTACGCGGTTGGGTGTTATGGGAACCAATTGACAGTTTGCCTTGAATAAAACTCCTCCAGCAAGGCCCAACCTTGGTTTTACATTTGCCTCACCTAAGTCTTTTTTTCCCTTGGGAGTCGCGCTCCCGAGGGTCATCTTATCTTACGCCCCCGGGCCAGTGCTCGTCGCGAGTGTTGGTCCAACCTGTCAGCCGCCGGTGGCCACCAGGGTCAACTCTGGTCTGGCCTACCAGAAGCTTGGACAATCTGGTGTGCCCTGAGAACGAGATATGTGCAACTCCTATCGGGATTTGTCGACACATTCGGGCGGCTTTGCTGGTCTTGTTTTACCATTGTCGAAATGTCTTGTAACCGGGATTCTGAGTCTGATCGGGTCTTCCTGGGAGAAGGAATATCCTTCGTTGACCGTGAGAGCTTGTGATGGGCTAAGTTGGGACACCCCTGCAGGATATAAACTTTCGAAAGCCGTGCCCGCGGTTATGTGGCAGATGGGAATTTGTTAATGTCCGGTTGTAGAGAACTTGACACTTGACCTAATTAAAACATATCAACCGCGTGTGTAGCCATGATGGTCTCTTTTCGGTGGAGTCCGGAAGTGAACACGGTCTTTGGGTTATGTTTGAACGTAACTAGTTTCAGGATCACTTCTTGATCATTGCTAGCTTCACGGCGTTCCGTTGTTTCTCTTCTCGCTCTTGTTTGCGTATGTTAGCCACCATATATGCTTAGTCGCTGCTGCAAACTCACCAGTTATCCTTCCATACCCATTAAGCTTTGCTAGTCTTGATACCCATTGTAATGGGATTGGTGAGTCCTCGTGGCTCACAGATTACTACAACAACAGTTGCAGGTACATGTATTGTGATGATCAGGATGTAAGAGTGATGTTACTTGTTTTGGAGTTCTTCTTCTGCTTCTTCTTCTTTGATCAGGGGATAGGTTCCAGGTCGGCAGCCTGGGCTAGCAGGGTGGATGTCGTTTGAGTTTCTGTTTGTGTTTCATCCGTAGTCGGATGTTGCTCTTATGTATGATGATGTTGTATTCGTGTGGCATTCTATGCCTCTTGTATGTATCCCCAACTATTATGTAATGGTACGATGTAATGATATCCACCTTGCAAAAGCGTCTCCAATATGCGCTTGTATCCTTAGTGGGACCTTCGAGTTCCTTTAGGATAGGGTCGCATATTGGGCGTGACAGGAAGCCATTCACTGTACTGAAGCCAATCAACTTGAATATTATGGCTTCAGAGAAGTCTGCTCGGAAGGGTAGCAGGCAACACCGAGGCAACACAACAATTGATCTGCCTCCTGCTTTGCATGAGCAATACAAGTCAGACCCTGACGAAAACTACAACCAGAGCAAGAACCGGATTTAGTGGATCCGAAGATATTGGGCTGAGGAATGGTTTAAGTACAAATTCGTCACGCCTGAATACGCTGAGAAGAACGCCATCAAGCGCCCATGGGATGACTGTCTGTATCGCAGCTTGGTGCAGAAGAGTAAGGCTGAAGCCATTGCGCAAGAATTCTATCCTTGCATGGTCAGAGGACCACAGCTTGAGAATGCCGACCCATCTTCTTTATTACGGTGTCGTGATGACAATCTGTTCAAGCGCAACTATCAGTCTGCCAAAGATTCAACTGCCAAGAACAAAAAGGTCTATGGTCTCAACTTCAACCCTGCCCCCTCTGTGCTCCCAGATCTGATGGGACTCGTGAAGCCAATGATAACAGAATTGGCCCCTTTGCCAATTTTGATGGGCTTCTGTCTCACATTGCTGCTCAAAGAGCAGCTGTGGAGCAATCTAATGGTGAAGCTGATACTGAAGCTGCTCCCTCACCTCCCAAGAAAAGAAGAAGAAGAAGGCAAAAGCTTCACATCCATCTTCTTCACCAAAAGCTTCCACAAGGAAGACTCTAAAGACTGCACCGCATGAATCCAGTGTGCAGCCTGAAGACTTATCTCGCGTGTCCAAGAGGACCAAGAATCCATTGCCCAAGAAGGCCACTGGGCAACCCCTGACATCGTTTGCTGTGCTACGCAACAAAGATGAAGCCATTGATCTGTCCAGTGATGAAGATCTTGGTGATGATGCTCTGGAAATGCTTATCAAGAGCAAGCAAGAGGCAGAAATCTTCAACGATCTGCCCCTCTTTGATGTAGATATTCTGAATAACTTCATTGATGAGTGGTCCGACAACCAGGACATCAGTATTGATGATCTTTAGCTCCCTGTGGACATCAGCGTCACCTTCCATGGAGCCATTGCTGATGAATTGGCCTTGGCCCAGAAGATTGTTGAGCTGAAGAACAAGATTGATTATGAGAAGGCTCACTTCAAGAAGAACATGGCCAAGCTCAGCATGGCTGATGTTCAAATCTTCAAGAAGATGTTGAATAACCTCAAGGAGGAGTTCCACAAGAAACGCACTGAAGCTAAAGGCTCGAGGCAGTGCATGAAGTATCTCGCTAAGAAATGCGTTCAAGCCCACAATGAAGCTAAGAAGTGAAAAGCTCTTGGGTGCCCTGGCATTGATCCCAGGATGGCTGCCAAGAAGAAGAAGTCTGCTGAGACCCACACTGCACCAAGGCAGGAAGAACCTCACATTGTCTTCCCTGCTAGTATGACAGGCTCGAAGCCTAAGGTCCCCTCAGCAGCTTTAGAGCTGAAGAAAACAAGGGCATGCAGCTGAAGCTGAAGCCAAGAAGCGCAAGCACAAGGACGTATGTGACAATGCTCCGTCCAAGAAGAAGCTGAAGACTAAGGGAACTAAGTCTTGAAAGAAAGAGCGTGATGTGGCCTCTCAGCCACTCATTGTTGAACCCATCTCAGTTGCTCCTCCTGCTGCCACAAATCAAGAACGTCGAGTTGTGCTCCACCAGCCTGCTTCCACAGAGGCTCATGAAGAAGAACAAGTTCCAGCTGTTGACCCCATCACAGCTGAAGACATTGGTCATGAAGACAATGTTGAAGATTATGAAGTCCTTTCTCAAATCAAGCATTAGTTGGAATCATCGCCTGCTCCAACGAGCAGCGAATACATCAGCATTGGTCGTCCATTGACGCCAATTGCTCAGGATGATTCATGGACTGAGCGCCCGCAAGAAGAAACCCTAGTACATGATGAAACACCCCGCACTCCACCAGTGCAAGTCACCAACCCAATGGTGAATGACAACGACTACATGCAGAACACTCCATTGCCAAAGGCGTTGCCCCTGTTCCAACGGCTTCGCAATGGTCTCAGGCCATCCAGCTCCATGTCAACCATCCCAGAAGAAGATTCACAACAATCAAGTACAGTGGCACGTCAAGTGTTCCCTGAAGAGAATCCTTCTGTGATAGTTCCTGAGTCTGAAGCCAAAACTGCTGAAGACATTCCGGCTGTATTAGCCGATGAAGAAGAAAGAAGAGAAGAGAGAGTTTCCACACCCCCAAGGCCTCACACTGTGGAGACGGCTTACTATCGTGATATGGAGTTGGTCACTGTTCGCTGGCCCATCCTGGTTCCTCCCACTGGTCCCAGGCCCCAATATTATTATCATGTGCAGGAGCGACCACTAGTACAGAAGCCTAAGCCAAGACTGCCAAGACTTCCAGGTGCTGCCACAGCCCCAGGATCCTTCAGTGTCAACAGCTTCAGATCCCACAACACCTTCTTTGACAGTGACAACAATCCATACTCGAAGTCAAGGATCTCTTCCAATCGTTTCTGAAGCCATCAACAGCGCAACTATTACTCCTGTGTCCTCTACAATGAAGAGAGAATCTTCCTCACGTGCGCCTTGATTGTGAAGCTATGGCTGGGCTCCCTTGTATTGAAGAAGCTCTAGATTGCTTTCGTGATGCCGGCCTTTTGGAATTTGTCACAACCAAAGAGCACTGGAATGAAGAGCTTCTGCTGCAGTTCTATGCTACTCTTCACATTCGTGGCTACTACCAGGATCCTAAGACATGGATACTTGAGTGGATGACAGGTGATGTGCACCATGAAGCTAAAGCTCAGGACATCATTGAGCTTACCTCCCTGCCCACTCTAGGTGAATTGTACGAGCCTGGTTGTCAATGCCACACAGAAGGACTACAAAGCATTTTTCAGAGGCCTGGACCCAATATGAGTCAGATGCTCAGCATGATGAAGCCGTTGCCTCAAGATGCAGAATATCCCAAGGAATTTTTCGTCCAGGACCTCGAGTACTTGCCCCGCACAGTCAGATACTGAGGCGTACTCTATGGCCCATTAAGGGACATTCTTCTAAAGCCAAACTTGAAGGCACTATGAAGACTTTGGTATTCTAAATAGTCAATGGCATCGGATTCAACTCCCAGGATTTCTTCATTAGACAACTTGCTGTGTCTGGGATTGATTTTTTTGGCCTAAAGTTTTATGCTCCATGGGTGATGCGCCTAATCAAGCTTCATTCTACTGTCAACTATCAGCCTTCAGCACGCAACCATCTTATCTTTTTGCCCGATGTTGAACTATCAGTTGAAGCCATCTACCCCGAGCCTGCAAAGGAGCCGATATATCTTCACAATGCTGATCATCAAAGCTTCACGCAGCCCATAGAAGGAGTTCATGTTCCAAATGCCGCTGTTCCTGCTTATCCTCTTGCTGGCAATGTGTGTCTGCCTCATCGTGCAAATACCGAAGCCACTGCCAGTACAATTGCTTAAAGGCCTCGGAAGCGTTCTCGTGTACTCAATGACCGAGAGCTGCTTGTGGCCTTCATCAGAAGCAGGACAAGAACCACAACTGCCTGAAGCGTTAGATGCATAGTCTCTTGGTGGATGTCAATTGCATTCACAATTTGGCCACCAAGAACTCATTTGTTGCCCATGAAAATGTGTGGCGGTCCTGGAAGAGCCTAACTCTGTTGTGTTCTGAAGATGATCTTCGAGCATATGGCTTCACCGAAGGCTTCAAGTTTGACTCCAGGCCTCCACCTAATGCAAGCTCGTGCCGTACTCCCTCACTTGAAGATTCTGAGTATTCATCTTCGACTGTGACTGTTGTTGCGAATGTCGTCGATGAAGAAGACGACGCCACTTCATTGACCATGGCTTCCCTGCATATCGACTCTGCACCAAGCCCTTCTGCACCACCAAACTCCAATATCGACCCTGCTGCTCCATTTGCTCCTTCTAGGAATGAGTAGATGCTCTATGTTTTCAAACCTTTTTGGTCATTACTGACAAAAGGGGGAGAAGCATATGAGTTGATAGTCTTCAAGCGGGTCCTTACGGGTGGCTGGATTATTTTGCCAAGTTCTTACAACTCTTGTCTTTTGAAACATTTGGTTCTCTGAGTTGTAACACTTAAACTTGATGGTCGTCTGCTACTTTTTCCGCTATTCTGTGATGCGATGACAAATTACGCATGAAGTCATTCTGCAGACGTCCATTTTCCATTATGCATATCATTATCTTCATTATTTACTTATATGCATAATGTATTGTGTTCTCACCTTGAAGATGGACTCCACAAAGCAAAACCGGCCATGTACATTTGCATTCTAAAGCAAATCATTTATATGCAAATCTTCAGGGGAGCCTCGTCATATGTATGAAGACAATACTCACAACACTAAACTTTCACATACTTTTATCCCCGTTGAAAACTTCAACCTATTTGTCATCAATCACCAAAAAGGGGGAGATTGTAAGTGCATCTAGTGCCACCCCTAGTTGGTTTTGGAGTATTGACGACAAACTTGGTTGAGGGACTAATGTGTTTGTGAGAATTGTAGGATAACACAAGTAGTAGTCCCATATGGATTCGGTTTACCTACCATAGATGACTCCTAAAAATGTGTGAAGACATTGAAGTCAATGGTGGTCTGTGAAGATCTTCACATTGAAGACTATGACAGGAGAAGACATCACGTGAAGACTATGGAGTGCAAAGACATAGTTGTTTCATAGATTCCTTTTCTTCTTTGTTGAGTCATAGGAACCACTTACTGTTAAGAGCGGTCCAAGTGAACAAAGTCAGAGTGACTGATGTGATGCTCAACCATATCCTATGTCTTTGAGCGAAGACACTGAGAGAAAATCTTATCCAGAGCTGGATGAGTCAGCTTTGCTTGTAGCCCAAGCCAAGCTGCCGCGTGTGTTCGAAATCTGACCGTTGGACACGTGTGAGTTACTTAGTGACCTAGGGCCATTTTGGACAAATCAGGTCGGGCTGCCTCCTGTCTATAAATAGCCCACCCCCTACACCATAAATTGGTGGCTGCTCAGAGTTAGTGCACGACTTTTGTCGTTTGAGAGAAACCCACCTCCGAAGCCCTTGAGAGAGAAATCCTTGCGAGGACAAAGCCCAAAACACCCAGAGCCCAAGAGTGTTAGGCATCACTGAAGTCTTTCTTTCCGCGTGACCTGAAGACTTATTACACTTGAGGACTGTGAATCCTCCAGCCGGTTAGGCGTCGCGTTCTGAGCATCCAATAGTCAATCTGGATTGCCAGTGAACAAAGTCTGTGAAGGTTTGGAAGCCTCCCTGGAAGACTTACCAGAGTGATTGGGCGAGGACTAAGTGTTCTTAGCTCAAGGGGAATAAGGTGAAGACATGGTCTTCTGAGTTGAATCTTAGCCTCCCTAACCAGACATACAGTTGTCACAGCAACTGGAATTGGTCCAACAAATCCCTTGTCCTCTCCGAGCAACCGGTTCAATCCTTCCTCTCTCACCTTACTTACAGTTTGTCTTCGTGAAGTCTTTGCCCACTTGCCTGATCTAATTTACTTCACTGTGTGAAGACTGTTTACTCTTTGGCTTCATACTATCTTCCATCCTGATCCATACTACCTAGCTGCTGATAGTCTTCGTGCTTTCACTACATTGCTTACTTAACTATGGCTTGTCTAGTGTTTAGTCTACCTTCCGCTGCATGTCAATAGGTTCATTTCTATTGTTTGTTTTCAAAACACCCCTGTTTTGAAGACTTTCATCAAAATCACTTATTCACCCCCCTCTTGTCGAATACTAGCACTTTCAGATCCTTGGTCTAGCACCTACCACCAAAGACTTTGAAGTAACTGACGTTTGGCTTCATACCAGTCAGAAGTTCATAAGATGTCTTCTTGAAGAACTTGTGAAGATAAACTCTTTTGATAATGTGGCATGCAGTACCAATGGCTTTGGGCCAGAATTTTCTTGGAGTCTTGTATTCATCGAGCATCGTGTGTGCCATCTCAATCAGCGTTCTGTTCTTACGCTCCATGATGCCATTCTGCTGAGGTATGTATGGAGCAAAGAATTCATGCGTGATGCCCAAGGTATCAGGATAAGTGTCGAGGCCAGCATTCTTGAACTCAGTGCCACTGTCACTCCGGATGTGCTTGATCTTGATGCCATTTAGTGGCTTTCGGAGTTGTACCCTACAATGCAGTTAGCGGGATAGGCTTCACCAAGAGTATTGTGAAGCAGAAATATGTAGCGAACAAGCATATTATCAAAGTTTAGATTCTGGTTAGGCATGATAGGATGCTTGTCAAGGAATCCTAGGACGAAATACATGGTAAGACCATTGAGGCATTTTATCTTACATCCCACAAGATGTTTCCGGCAAGAGAAGTTAATTCTTCTTAACCACCCACATCTTTAGGGGTGGCTTAGAAGCAATGAGTCTAAGTGTAGCATCTGAGAACTTTGGCTTGGGAGCCCTGGCAAATAGCTTTGTAGGAGGAGAATAGTAGTCATATGAATATGCAGAAAAGTTCTTAGTTTTGTGAACATAGAGGTTAGAGGAAACACGCTCATATTCATGAGTCTCATAAATGTTCTCCTGCAAAACATTGGCGTTAGGGTGACCATGAGTGGTCCTCTGTCTGTATGAAGCATTTGGGTCATATGACGCCTTTGGTCTAGGGTTTGTCTTCTTCCCATGTGTTGTCATGACGACATTCACGGGAAGCTTCTCAAGATAACTTTTGGGCACCCAGATCTTCTTCTGGGGTGACCCATTCCAGCAGTTAGTACCAATATACCTGGCAAACACTTCATCATTATGATTATTAAACAGTTTATAAATGAAATCAAAGGATTCATTAATGACAACTGGATTAGCACAAGTGAAGCCAGATAAAGTGGATGGGTCAACTGAAGGGTCCTTAGCAGCAACCCAGGTGGTTTCGAGGTACTGCTCAGGCATACAGTATGAACCATCAACATTCATTTTCCTCTCGAACCCAACACCCTCTTTCCTAGGGTTTCAGTTCGGAATCAGTGACACTCCAAAAAAAATTTATTTGGTTTTCAACAAAAACTTTGTTGGATTTGAAGAAGGTCATTTAAATCCTTCCAAAAACCTCTCTCTCAAAACTTTTCCCATGGCAAGGATTTTATTTTTGTATCTTCTTCAACTCTGGTGTTTGGTTATTAAAAACCTTTCTTCTGATTGTTCCCTTCTCAAATGTATTTTTGGAGTTTATTTTCTTTTAAAGAAACCCTTTGGGTTTTGGGGCTTCTTTTGTTTTGAACCACCCATGGTTTTACCATGCCTCTTGTGGTAAATCCTTCCCAGAACCCCTCCCTCCACTTTGGGGCAATCCAAACTTTCTGTTCCAACAAGTCCAACCCATTTTTGGATTTTATTTCATTTATTTTATTTCCCAAAACAATTCTGTCATTTATTTTAAGCCTAGGTGATTTACAAAGCAAGTACCTAATTCCCTTTGAGTTTTGATCTCAAACCAACTCCTCTGGATAGTCTTTAGCACCCCCAACCTAGATCCATCAAGATCCACTCTTCCTCTTTTCAAAATTTTCAAGTTTCAACTTCGGCAAGTTTGGACCAGATTTGTCAAATTTGGTGAAATTCATATTTTCTCTTCTCCAAAAAATTCTACCAAAATTCACGCAGCCCCCAGATGCAATGAGAGGCCACCCCACCAAAAAATCAGCTCAAGGAAAATTCCCCACATGCCAAAATCATTTCGTCGAGCACTTGGCCGGCACTGTTCCTGTACACTTTCAGAGTTTCACAGACTTCAGTGTCGTTTTTCGTTAGTGTGTTGTCATCGATCATCAGTGCGCCCTGGCGCATTGCGCATGGCCTCTCCTCCTTGACCAGAGCACCGCACGCCCTCTTGGACGGACGCAGGTGTCAATGGCGGTGAGCATCGCCGACGCCGGCAGCTTCTGCGGTGGCAGAGCCACTCCTGGCGGCCAACGGGAGCCAGAGCCAGCTCGCTACGCCGTCCGGCGCCGCCCAACACCCCCTAGCCCTCCACGTGGCCTCATGCATGCCAGCGCACCCCCGCAGCACCGTCGCCGTGGCCCGGCAAGCACGGGGCGCGCCCTCTGCCGCCAATGGGCCCGCGCCGCCCCGTTCCGTCAAAGCCACCCAGGGAGCCTAATCCAAACTCGTTTAGCGCCTAAACGGAACCGGTGGAACTCCACGTTGATGCCAAACTCCCTAAACTCCCCGACCAAGCTCTGCGCCGCCGTAACCATCACCGGAGATCCCCGTTCACGGCTACCGCCTCAGATCGCCTATAAAAAGAGGCCCCGAGCTCGCTCTCGAGCACGCACCACCACTGCACCCCACCAACACCCCGCCAAACCTCTAGGAGGACCTCGAGGAGGTCTCCTCCCCCAACTCCGGCCGCCTCGATCCGCCTCGGCCACCATCTCGATCCACTCCGGTAAGGCCATCCCCGACGCCCAAACCACGTTAGTAGCCTCCTCGAGCAACCAGTGAGCTAACCCCAGCTTCAATTTGACCTCCGCAGCACTCCCTGGCGAGATCCAACTCCACCCGAGCCGCCGTCCACCGGAGCAAGGGCCGCCGTCGACATGGTGATCGCCGGCGACCACCACCACCACCCACCAACGCGGAAGGACATGCTGAGCACGTAGGTATCGCCCGATCCCTCTGCCTCGCCGTGGATCGCCGCCGGCGACCACCGCAGCTCTCGGGCGCCAACGAGCTCTGTTCTCCCCTTTTGAAAATTCAAACCTGATGGGGGGGAACACCCCCACCTCCCCCGTCAGCCTCTCCTTTCTTTTTTTTCGAAACATTTTCTAAAAATGTATTCGGGCAAATGCGCTTTCAATCTGAAACGTTTTTCTGGTCTTTTCTGTTTAGCCCCCTGAGAAGTTTCTGTTTCATTACAGAAAGATCCCTGGATTAAAACCCTTATAACTTTTAAATAGAAAAGGATTTTTGATTGTTTCTTTTTTTGTCCTCTTTAAATTTTTGTCTAGTTTTTTATCATATTTATTTGAAAAATATTTGGAATACTTTTGTGCACCTCACGGTATTTACGATAGTGCTTGTATTTCTGTATACCGTAGATACCGAAGGAGGTGACGGAACCGCGAACTTCGCCAAGCTAGACTCTGACTACTCCGAACCAGGCAAGCATGTTTGAACTTTTGATATGATGAGTGTCTTTGGCATGTTTGCATTAAGTAGTTTCATGGCATGTTTATGAGCATCTCGATGAATGTTATGTTACATGCAAAGATGTGGCTAGTGAGTTTTCGAAAATCCATGAGTTGTTGGATATGAGTTTGCATGGCCATGTGATGGCATGAGAATGGGTAAGATGGCAGTGTTGTAGCATGCCAGTCTTATGCCAGACTATTTGACTCCAGTGTCAACATGATTCAGTCCAGTTTCCATCCGTTTTCCCTTCCTGTACTACCACATGTTTTCCGCAAGGGATATGGCTTAGTAAGTTGCAAACCGCTTTCCTGGTACACACCAAATCGAGAGGCCGTGATGATGGTTCCATGGCCCTGGATTAAAGCCAGTCATCCGGTCAGGGGGCATGGGTGTTTCCGGTTGGGACCGAGAGGGGGGCACCCCTTAGAGCACACGTATATAAATTTGATCCCATGCTATTCGAGATTGTGATCTCCCCGTCTCAAAGTTTTTCTTGAACGCTGTCTAGGGTGATTCCTGGCATCGTGAGATGGGATGGGTGTGTACTGGTTAGATGTGTTTCTTCCGAAATACCATAAACGGAACTAGTCCTTCGTGACTACGGAAATCCGTTGGCTGTGGGAAATTTAGTACAAACTCTGTAGAGTCAAAAATCCTTGAATCATCTTATCCATATCCGAGTATTGTGTTCAACTTATCTTGTCAAGTGTCAGTCTCGGTGACAAAAACTCCGGAGAACTACATGAGTGTTAAGTCCGGTTAAATGTTTATTCCTGTGGATGGACTAACCCGTTTATTACTATGTGTTGAATATTTCTCACGAGTATTATATTTTGTGAGTTTAATAATGAATTTAAGCCCTTTTTGCGATGTCGCTCAGACGTCCGACTATGGCATATTTGTTATTTACTTTTGATATAAACCCTTTCTGCGATGTCGCTCAAACGTCCGACTGTGGCATATTTGTTATTTACTTTTGATATGAGCCCTTTCTGCGATGTCGCTCAGACGTCCGACTATGGCATATTTGTTATTTACTTTTGATATAAGCCCTTTCTGCGATGTCGCTCAGACGTCCGACTGTGGCATATTTGTTATTTACTTTTGATATAAGCCCTTTCTGCGATGTCGCTCAGACGTCCGACTGTGGCATAATTGTTACTAGTAGATTGCCCGTGCGTTGCCACGGGCTTTGTAAAATTTGTACTATTGTATGTCAACTTTAACATAGATTGAAAAGATAGCCAATAACAAAAAATTATAATTAAACTTCACTTCACTTGCAATATATTTTGACAAAAAATAGAAACATTGAACTTTTTATTTTGCACTTCATTACAATGATAATAACACTTGAATGGATTTATTATTTATGCTTAAGATTTGATCATCTCACATGTGTAGGTTATTATCCATTAGAGAGAGGGAGAGGGAGAGAGAGAGGGGGGGGAGGTTCTGACAGCACATCAGCGCACTTTCAACTCTCATCGTGAGGCAACATAAAATGTCCGGGAATAATACAGCTCTCTGAAATACTGCAAGGCAGCCCCAAGATATTGAGATTCTAAATTGCTAAGATTTGAGCCAGTCCAGCTAACGTGGACTACTTCATTAATACCTACCATCATTCTAGATAACCTGCAAAACAAGAGGCAAAAGACAATAAATACTGTACAAATAAAAATTTCATACAGCTATTTTATTCAACACTAGTAACCTCCTTGTCAGCATCATAATATATCATCCAAAATCATATTACCAATTTTTGGGCAACTTTATACTACTTACAAATATAAAGAATAATATTAGTTAAAAAAACTTTGGATTGTAATAGATGTGCAAAATACTTCTATGTTTCAAGGAATCATATGGTGTGAGTATCGTCTGAAAGCTTTTAGGAGAAATAAGGATAGAGAGTTGTTTTGTTCAAGGAAACATAATGGCTCTCCTTACATCATCATCATTCATCATTGTTACATATATAAATCGGGATAACACACAATTAATAAGAGGAATAAGGATAGAAAGTTGTTAACTTCAACACACTGTTCATTTTCTTATAATTGAAGAAATAAGACAACATTGCTCATACTTGAAGAAATAAGACAACATCCCCTGTGACAAATTTACTTTTATTGACAAACGAATTCCCTCCATTTTTAAAAAGATGCCCATTTGGTTCACCTGGAAGGCAAAGGAGAATTTCATAACATGTATATGGTACCTTGCTAGAATGAAAAAGATAACTGGTTTACTTGCCTCAAAATCAGAATGTATGATAGAATTACATAGAGCTATTTGTCCGTTTCAAAGATACAACTTTTGTAAGGAACTGTGTCAACGAATTCCCATAGAAAATATAGCATCTGATTCCAAGAAATGTAATAGCACACTAAATCGTATTTATGAATGCGTAGGAATCTGGACTCTTTAGAAGAAATAGATACTCCCTCCGTCTAGGTGAGTAAGTCATCTTATGAAAACCAAATAGTCCCAAAACACATAGGCGCGGTGCATTAACTCTCACGTTGTTTCTTATTTTTTGACATAAATAAAGGAATCAACCAATAAGAGATGTGGGGCATGTATGCTTTTAATGACCTGAGACTATCAAACATGACATGCAGTGGTCAGTTTGTTGCATGCAATGATATTAATTAGCAAATAAACATTAAGTTCTCTCGTTTTCCTCTCCACCTTGGTCATGGTGCACAATCTAAGATGACTTATTCACCTAGACAGAGGAAATAGAGCATAGACAGAGGAAATAGAGCGAATGATCATGGTCCAATGCAGGTTCTGCAGGTTCTATTGTACACATTTTTTATAGAAAATTTATCGGAAACACAGGAACAAAATATGTTTGAGTAGGTAACAAAATTTGTTTTACTCCCTCCGTTCCTAAATATATTTCTTTTTAGAGATTTTGAATGGACTACCACATACAAATGTATATAGACATATTTAGAGTGTAGATTCACTCATTTTGCTCTGTGTGTAGTCACTTGTTGAAATCTCTAGAAAGACAAATATTTAGGAACGGAGGGAGTAGAAGATAATGACTTCCTAATATTGAAGCACATAACTGAACTCTACTTATTAGTCGGATATGAATTGGAGGTACAAGACAAGAATGAAGTAATAGGTTTTATTTCTGTTACTCACAAACTATATGTACAACATTGAGAAGCTCCTTGTGAATCAAGCTTACAACAGTGAGCATTAAAAAAACATACTCTATTCTTGCTAGCCGGTGTTGAGAACACCTTTGCAGCAATTAGTATTGAAATGTTCTCCTTGATAGGTTCATGAAGAATGCCAGAAATGAGAATCTCATCGAGTATTTAGACCTGAAAATTTCACCATTGGTACTCATGGGAATTTCTCAGTACTAAAAAGAAGGGTATAGCTCACGCAAGAAATTTCATATAACTCGATTGCTGGTTCTTCGGTGTCAAATTTCAGCATATATGTGAATATTAAATCGACCTCACATACCTAAAGAAATTAGGGAAATCACTAAGGTTGCAGTGTGGCTCCCGTGTCCTTGACAGTTTCGGCGCGCCCACCGCGTCCATGCCAGTTGTGGCGCGACCCCCACATCCTTGGTGGCAGCCACGGTGCCCACATCCACCTGCATCCATGTTTGGGCTGTACTGGAGCATGCGGCGGCACTGGAGCAGCCACACACTTGTACCCGTCACTACTGCATGTCATTGCAGATTAGAGATATATAGTTTAGGATCCAGAGACGAAACAAGATACTTGGGCCGCCGGCACTGATCCAAAAATACCTAGGAGCAAACCCCAGCAGCAGGCCCTTCATCCTTTTCAAGGCTGTCTACTGCCTCACGCTACTCCTTTTCTCACTTACCTCCACCGGCACTCACCTCCCGCTGGTGCCATCGGTCATGCCCTTCGTCCGACAACAAAAATAATTTGTTGTCAATATATATTGCCAATTAGGCATGAACAATCATTAGAAACTCAAAATTCAATTACTCTAAAAGAACAAGCTCGATATCAGATTACTTGATCTTTCTTGGAGAAAAAAAAATACTAAACCAAGCTTCATTATAAGGTTCAGATTTATTTTAGGGTAGAGAGACTTTAGATGGTTTCTATTTCCCTAAATTCTAAGCCCAATGTGCCTCTATGTCCCTGTTTCTTACCTCCTCACTCACCGACCAGATCAAGAAGAAGCACCCAGATCATGTTTCAAGTATTTTAAATTTAAAGGGCAAAAAAAAGTTAACATCAAAATAATCTCGAATAACAATGTCACCGCCAATACCAAAATTGAGAAGTACACTAGATGGTCTATTCGAATTTGTGAGATTTTGATATATCTATAAGTTATTCAGAGATAGTTTTGTAATTAACAGAATAAGATAAATTATGCTACAACACATTGCATGTGGAACTTAAGCAGTACCCCTTAAAATTATCTTAAAGAAAAATGAGTATAGATACTCGGCATATACTGCTCCGAAATCTAAATGGACTATTTTTTGTAATGAAGAGATATATTTTACTGCAACACAAGGATGAATGATATTTTTTGACCTTCAGGCCGTGTTTGTTGGACAACATTTTCTACATTAGACAAGCACAAACTGAAAATCTAGAGCTAAGATGTACATGTAATAGTTAGTTTACACTCTTTCATACCAAAGTATATGATTTGATCACTTCCAAGTTTGAACATTACCTTGTCTAGTTCATCAGATAGAAAAACATTACCTTGTCTAAGACCTCACTTCTGATAACGTTTAGGTGCAGACCTTTGCTCATATACACTTTCTGAAGTAGGATTTGGATCTGGAAGGTTATCACATAGAAATTCAATTCAATTAGAAAATACTGATAATACCACAAGGAATAGGCAGGAACCATTAAAAAATATGTGACTGCATCCTAGCTCGTGCTTCTCCAAATTAAACCATGTCACTCACCTGAAAAACTTCTAGATTGCGACCAATGCCACAATTTATGTCGTCATCTACTAAAAACTCTGTGCAAGCTCATGTCCTTCTCCGTGATTAAATTTTATTAGTTTACCCATGCTAAATTATGTATAAAAACCAAGGTAAGAACTTTTCAAAGGTAAAGAAGTATAGAACAACATGCAACCTGATCTTCTCAAAACACGCACTAAGTAAAATAGCAATAATAGGGGTGGAGGTGGGAAGGCCATGGAAATAAAAGGTAGATTGGATCGAACCTGCTCTGAACATGTCATCAGAGTCAGTCCTGCTGCGTGAGGCGGCGAAGCTCGACAGCAGATGGCCATCTTGACCCTGAAGGTGCACAGCGCCTCCACAGGACACACACGCCCAACTCACTACATACAGCACTCAATACGATACAATCAATGGAGGTAACTACAAAATACACAACAAACCTTGTGTGCAGACCTTTTCACTACAAAATAATTCAAAACTAATTATATTCTACAAGCAAAACAACATCTTTTTAGGAACATCGTGTTGTTTAGCTTTTGAAATGCTGGAATTCTGATATTCTGAGATTTTCAAGCAAAACTTCTAGGACTGTAAAGTGACAACTGACAACATGGCAATCAACACAATGGTTTAGATGCCCTATGGTCAAGAGACACTCGCACCATAAAATTGCAATACTGGTGAGCTGTGAAAATTAATTTGCTCGGCTTGGTCAAGAGCCCTATGGTCACGCAAGCCACACGATGATGTCCCTTCTTGAACCGCCATTCCAAGAAACTGAGACTGGGGAACAATCAGCACCCACAGCAACTGCAAACACCACCCTCTGTTATTAAGCTGGTAAAGCTCTACTCGCCTCAAACACAAACTTCTCCATTCAAACCACAGAATGCACATGGCTAATGTGGAAAATCAACAAAACCCCAATCTGCTACTATTAATTATTGCCGAGGTGTAGAAACATAGTTACAATGAGATTGTTGATGATTACGGTGGAGAACAACTTCGTCATGACCTTGTGGGAGGGGCAGTGGCAATGTAGACGAAGTTGCGGCCGCTAGTGCGCACGAACTCGGAGCCGGTGACGCGGCCGATGGAGCCGAACACGACCTCCAGATCGACCGCGGACATGCTCTCCGCCAGACCGACGACGTCCAACGACATGGACTATCTGCAAAAGAATTGAAATGCAACAGTCATATGCAAATATATTAGATAAAAGACGACTGAGTTTTCCCAATTAACATTTGTACCACATCATATGAAGCATTGTGGTATGATCTAGCACCAAATTTTGGATTTCAAAAAAAAGTTCGTGAAGATGAACCTCAAGGACCAAAAGATCGGCATGGGCCCTCCACTGATATGTGCACTCTTAAAGGCGGTGTGTGCAGAGAATGTGTAACCTTAGAGCTGCTGAGGCGGGAGGCACCGCAGTCCATCCGCGTCCACAATATAGGCCTTACTACTACTCCAGCGCGAGCTCCAGTACGCAGGTGTGAGCATGCCAAAGTAGGCTGAAATTCCCAATCCAAGAGCGCGAGGCCATGGTCGCACTCTAGCGATCCCTCACCACTCTTCCTGCCCTCTCTCTTCTTCTTGTTGCCTCTTCCTCCTTGTTTCCTTCTCCCAATCCTCCTGCACTCTGTTGTAGGTGTAGTGCCCTCTACTCTATTTCTCCCCTCCTCCCTGTCGTTCTCTACCCTGTTCCCAATCCTCCCGTACTCTGTTGTAGGTGCAGTACTCTCTACTCTGTTTCTCACCTCCTCCTACCCGTCGTGCTCTACCCTGTCGCTAGTACAGTGTTTTGTTTCTCTTCTCAACAAATCTTTTCTGCTCTTTAATGAACATACATGAACCAACTGGTTAAACGTGGTCAATCATGTATTGTCTTAAAAAATAATTGTAGGATCAGAAAATAACACATATGGCTTTGCAGATTTGCGCTCGGCAAGGTTCCAAAGCAGTATACAATAGTCAAGATTGCAATGATTTATCTCTCCAGCACATGAACCCTCGAATATAAATTACATATTGTTCAAATGAAGTGCATGGTGGAAGACTCGTTATGGGGCTGTGTTAGTATGGCTCCAGTGCCCAGAAATCATATGCACTAAGCTTCAGAAACCAAAGTAGCAAGTTTGCTACAGAGTTGTGTCATTCGTATCAAGACTTGGTTCACATCTCATTCATTATGGGGTTGTGTCAGTAACTCAATATGACTTCAGTACCCAGCTTATCTTGGTATTTGTTATTAATAAGGACATGGTATTGTTGCTCTTGAGTTAATCAATTCATTCTTTTTTGAGAACCGAGTTAATCAATTCAGATTGGCAAATACTTGCATCTCTTATTGTGCACAAAATATATTATTTTCAGCTCTTAATTTCAGTTTCATATCAGACGTGTGCACCTAAACACCTAAACACTTAGCAAGTCAGATATAAAGAAACAGTTGGGTGGTTCAATCACTGAATAATCCTCTATCCTTCGATAACTACCAGAAATTCAGAGCAATTCGTCGGTAGCTATACATTGATATGCATATGAGAAATCGTGTTCCCAATCTCTCTCCCGTAGACATCATCAGCAACAATCAGGAGCAGTAGCATCTCCTCTGTCTCAAATTTTGTCATCCCAAAAAGTTCCCGTCATCTTCTCCCCGCCCCCGGTCGATGGCCACTACACTTATTACTTCCCCATGATTGTCAGCCCGCACCTCCAGACAAGATGATAGGTCTGCAGGGGCAAGACAACACCTCCATGATGGAAGTACCATACATTTCATGAAGAGATACCCTTTGTTCATTGTCCCTGGACAACTCTGTTGTGGACCATCTATTTCTTTTTTTTTGCATCTTCAATGTATAGCAAAGATTAATAAGTGATGCAGAATTTACCCTCATGGTAGCATAAAGCTTGTACTTGCCATGGTTCCTCGATTAGCACTTGAAATAAAAGCAAAAACTAATCAAAAAGCCACTCTGGTGAACAAACTTGAATCTTGGGACTATCCCTTTTCATTGTACAAGCACTACCGAAAACCATATTTTTATTATTGATTGAAAATTCTTGTAATACAGTCTTCATTGAATGCAGTTATCATGGGTCATGGCTCTACTTTTGGCAGATTACCGGTTCCTTCTACAAGATAGCTATACAACTTCATAGGTCACCAAATAATACCAATCAGGCTAATTAGTGTAGAAAACTACATCAAATTTTTCTGAAGAGAACTGGACCCAAGTACACCATATAGGAAATCAAAGGTAAACTCTATATGAACAGCAACAACCGATGGAACAACTGCCATCTAATTCAGCCACACACCACTTGGCAAAGACCTCGAATAAAAGCATGCTAGAAACCAACATATAACTGAAAGTGAAATGCAAATGTATTGAAACTATACGTACCAAATTTTATGTACATTTATTATCTAGACATATCTTTCTAGCTTCTACAAGAAATAATAAGTTAGCCTAAGAATACTGCACCATGACCAAATCCTCTCGGAATCATTTTTATTTCCAACTATTAAGTTACTTTCCTCTTGCATGGATGAACACAAATATTACCTAGCATGCATAGGCACACGCATGGCCTGCGGCCACAGTGTATCCCTATAGGCGACACGCATCACAACTAACCCAACACAACAAGACAAATCCTGCAATGAGCCGACAATCTAATGGAGAATCAGAGAATATAATACCCCAAGATCTTACCTGACATATTAGAGGCCACTACCGAACCAGCATGATCCAAGGCAACATGAAAACCATCATCCTCAGCGCTCCTTTATTTTGCATGACAGAATTTGATACATCACCAGGCGTCTCTGCAAACAAAACAAGACCAGATCAATAAATCACAGCACATGCCTGCAAAATTCCGAACAAGCAAATCTAGTTCAAACAGAAAAGAATGAGGCGCTTGGGCAGAGAGGAGATGGTTTCATGGCCTCTGCCTCGTCCCTTCCCACCTCATCCCCGATCTCGATCCCACCATGGTGCTGCAGTGGGCTGGGGTAGCACGACAAAGTGGGGGGAGGGGGGATAGCGCGACCACCGAGGGGAGGCGGCGCGGCGTCTCCTGTCGGACGGGGGTGACGACGTCTCCCGGAGTTCGGCGGCAGGGATTCAAACCGCCTTGCCCTGGAGACGCGGCGGCGGCGTCTCCCCTCGGACGGCGGCGACGGCAACGAACGACTTCGTCCGTGGGCGGCGGCAACGAAGAGTCGGCGGCAGGAGATCTGTGATGGGGGCGGCGGCGAAGGATTTCGTACGTACTGGAGAGGCTGGTTGGCGGCGGAGAACGATCTGCAGTGGGCACGAGGGATCGATCGTAGGGTTTTTTTGACACCGGTTTTTTCGCAGAAGGGCTGCGAGTTAAAGGAGGTGGGAGGATGACGAAAATAAACCGGAGGTGGGAGGATGACAAAAAAACAAGCGAAAATAAACCGCGCAGACTATTCACCAAGTCGTCCATTAGGAGTAGAGATTTACTTTTGATATAAGCCCTTTCTGTGATGTCGCTCCGACGTCCGACTGTGGCACGCATGTCCTATACTTTTCAATATAAGCCCTTTATGTGGTGTCACTTAGACGCCCGACTGTGGCATGATTATTTATTTGTTCACCCTTCGAGGCGTCGCTTCAGACACCCGATCAGTCTTCAGTTATTTTGAGGATTTCGGGAGGACTACCGCCTGACTTCCTTATTGTTTAATATTGTCGTGCAAGTTAATCATTTGAATGTGCATTATTAATTGCTCATGACACATTCATGCATGCATTTGTTTTATCTTACGTCCGAATTGTCTTGCGAGTACTTTCAAAGTACTCACCTGGCTTGTTGATTTGGCCAGATGCTGACGAAGGCGATCTCATGGATGAAGAGTTCAATAGCGAGTCCGACGCCTAGAGGAGTCCCAGTCAGTCTCGTGCGACCCTGGATTTGGTCACTGTGTTATATCCGCTTCCGCTACCCAAATAAATTTATTCGAGCCTCACCTCGACGCTCGATGAGCTACCAGTTTAGGAGTCATGTTATCCACTCCACTGTGATATTCCACCACCACTTTTATCTCGAGTCAGTAGTATGCCACCACATCACTGTGATATGTCCGCCAGTATGTATAATTATTGGTGTGTCCGTAATAAATTGTTGAGCACCCCCAGCTCGACCATGTAATATATTTAATGCTATTGGCTTACTGTATCAAGATTTTGTCTACCAGTCAGGAGGATTTTTCCTCATACTGGACAAAAAAGATCGGTTTCTCAATAAGTATTTTATTGGAAAACCGGTCGTGACAAGCTTGGTACCAGAGCCAGGCTGACTGTAGGAAGCCACTAGGCGCGATCGCTAATCGGTTATTAGCATAATAGAGCTAATTCATATTTTTGCAAATGTAGTAATTTTCTGACAGTCGGCATAAATTTATGATCTGACCACTCAGAATTTTTGCCTACTTTTGTAGATGGCTGGCAACGACTGCGAGTCACAGATGTTCGCCAACATGCCTGATGGGTTCGTCAAGCTTCTCTCCTTCATCGTCCAGGTCGCGATGGGGCCATCTATGCGCCCAGTCTTCACACTCTATCAGCACAAGGTCAACGACAATCTGACCATGCACTAGGCCGCGGTGCAATTCAAGGGAGGGCGTGTTGAGTTATGTCGCTTTCGGTTCTTGGGGAGAGCCATGCCTACGGAGAAGCATGCTATGAAGATGGCAGCCCGTGAGGCGATAGCTCATCTCAGGGATCTCCTTCCTTCGATGAAGACTCGTCGTTACCGCTACCTTCCATGCCACGTGCCATACACCTGTCACTACGCATTCTCTTGCCCCAGAGGAGAACGAGACGAGGCTTTTGAGATGCTTATCGAGTACCTCCGGGCTCTGGAGGCATCCTTCGACAACCTGGTGGACGACCTTGTGGATGTCCGCATGGACTCAGTCCATGGCTGTGCCGCCAACAGGAGGGAGCTCCTGCACACCGCACCGCCACTGACTTTCATCTCGTCCTCGACATCTTTTGCACCTACCACTCTCGCCACTGCTCGTCACCGGCCTACCACCGAGGAATTCAACCAAGTCATTGCGCCCACTCCAGTCCGCTCTGCACCACCCATTGCGCCCACTCCTGTTCGTGTTGCTTCGCATATGGCACCTGCTCCATCTACTCAGCGCAGCGCTTCACGTCTGGAGCCTATTAGCAAGGAGGAGGTTGAGTCCCCAGCCTCACTGCGCCTCACCCTCGGCAGGGCAAAGGAAATCCTTACTATCTCCGACTGAGTACGCTTAGCCGCCATGCAATGTACCGACTTGTACGATATGTTTATATGTACATAGGTTATGAGAAGTAGCTTGTTTGCGCATCATGTAGGAACTGGGAGAAGTGCACTAGCCTAAATAACATGTTAGGAATATGTACGCATATCCTGAGTGATGTATTGTATAATTACCGCCTGCGTGTAAGATATGTAATGAGCAGTCCTTCTCCGTGCGCAATCGATTTTTATTTTTAAAATCCTGGAGCATTTAATTTTTTTCCGTCTTTGTGCATTTATTGATTTTTGCGACTCATTTTTTCTCTTTCTTGTGAGTTTTACAAAATATATCCCCAGAGTGAAAAATGTCTCGTCCTTGGACGCGCTCCATGCAACCTCCACTAGAGGAAAATTATGGCACACAACCAAGCAACAATTTCACACAGGGGCAGTCAAGTCAACAGGAAAGTGAAACAACACTTTCCCAAATGTGCCGCCTTTATGAGCAAAGTCAGCAACAACATCAGGAAATGATGAACCAAGTCATCAATATGGGAAATCACCGTGGACAGTATCAGCAACAATCCAAGTTATCTGAGCTACAGAAGACGCGTCCCCAAACATTTTCTCATACTGACAAACCTCTTGAGGCCGAGGTGTGACGCCCGGATAATTAGGCTACAGTAAAACTCTCCTAATGATGCCAAGTCATCTCTGATTACTGTTGCTAAACTTGCGTTAGTTCAAACCAATTGAAAAACCAATTCAAAAAATAATTGTCAAACAACAACAGTTTTTAAAATGTTAAACTAAAATGTTCAGAGTGTGCAGTTAAATGCCAGGGTAATTATAGTGCAGTAAACACATTTTTTGAAAACGTCTAAATAATTTAAACTGATTTAAAACAGAAAAGAAACAAATAAAAATAAAACAAAAAACTAAAACCTAAAACTAACAGAAAAAAAAGTAGAAGAGAAACCCCCCTGGGCTTCGGCCCAGCTGACCACAGGCCCCACTGGGCCACCACCATGCCCC
>NC_041389.1:272295591-272400868 GCF_002162155.2 Triticum dicoccoides
CTGCCATCGCCGCCACATGCCTCGCCGGCGTCGCCTGTCCCCGCCGCCACCAGACGCCACCGCGTCGGCCCCCCCTGCGCCCCTCGCCGCCGCCCGGATCGAACCCCATCGTCGCCCCGAGCACCATCGTCGGCCGGCTCCCCGACACCGTCGCCCTGGACCCCGCCGTTCCTCGGACTCCCTCGCCGGATCTCGACTTCGCCGCCACCCGAAGACCTCGCCGGACTGCTTCCTCGCTGGATCCCCTCCCCTGCGTCGCTCGTCTCCGCCTCCTTCTCGACCCCTCGCTGCCCGTGCCCTACAGACCCGCGGTGAGGCCCCGACCTCCTCTCCCCCTCGTCCTGCGTACTCTTCGTGCACCGTCCGCCCCGTCTCGGCTCCTGCGCCCCGTGGTGGCCATCGCCCACGCACGCCCTGGCCGCGCGCCCGCGTCAACCAAGCCCGGCCTTGACCTCCACCGCACGCGCCGGTCGTGTCCCGCACCATCGTGCGCGCGCTCGCACTGGCCACGCCCTACGCTCCCCACTCCTGCTCGCCGTGGTGCCTCGCACCGGGCCGCACCGCACCGGCCTCTGGTGCCGCGCGCCGGTGCCCCGCGAGGCCACGACGTCGCCTAGTGGCCCTCCCGGCTCCGCCTCCTGACGCCGCCACCGGCCGTCGCCCACGGCGGCCGCCCGCACATCGGCGCCCCTGCATTCGGGCGGCGCCCAGCGCCTAGCGCCGTTAGCGCCCGATCCAATAAGGCCTAGTGGCCCTATGACAACGGGGGCCCACACCGCAGAACGGTTTAAAAAAAGAGAATTAAAAATAAAATTATTAAATAAAAATAAAAATGATTAATAAAATTAATTATTAATTAGTTAATTAACTAATGAATTAATTAAGTTAATTAATCCGGTTTAATTAATTTAATTAACTAGTTAAGTTTAATTAAACTGTAATTAGATTAACCTAAACCCTAATTAACCTAATTAGAGGATGACAGGTGGGTCCCCCTGGACCCACATGTCAGGTTGACCAAGTCAACTTTGTTGACTGCTGACGTCAGCATGACATCATGCTGACGTCATAAATCCATTTTTTGAATTAATTAATTAATTAATTAAATTCCAGAAATTAATAAAATCTTTAGAAAATCATATCTTTTAATCCGTAACTCGGATTAAAATATTTTCAACATGAAAGTTGCTCAGAACAACGAGACGATTCCGGATACGTAGCCCGTTCGTCCACCACACACCCCTAACATATCAAACACGCAACTTTCCCCCTCCGGTTCATCTGTCCGAAAACACGAAACACCGGGAATACTTTCCCGGATGCTTTCCCCCTTCGTCGGTATCACCTACTACCGCGTTAGAACACGTCTAGCTCTGCTTGTTATCCTGTTATGCACTTGATTGCTATGTATTTACTGTTTCTCCCCCCCTCTTCTCTCCGGTAGACCCCGTGACGATGCTGATGCCCCTGTGGTCGACTACATCACCGACGACCCCTCTCTCTCTTGCCAGAGCAACCAGGCAAGCCCCCCTTGATCACCAGATATCGCCTATTCTACTCTATACTGCTTGCATTAGAGTAGTGTAGCATGTTACTGCTTTCCGTTAATCCTATTCTGATGCATAGCCTGTCATTGCTGCAACAGTCATGGATACCTTACCCGCAATCCTAAATGCTTAGTATAGGATGCTAGTTTATCACCTTTGGCCCTACATTCTTGTCAGTCTGCCTTGCTATACTATTGGGCCGTGATCACTCGGGAGGTGATCACGGGTATATACCATACTTACAAACTATACAGATGGTGACTAAAGTCGGGTCAGCTCGATGAGTACCCGCAAGTGATTCTGATGAGGGGGCTGAAAGGACAGGTGGCTCCATCCCGGTAGAGGTGGGCCTGGGTTCCCGACGGCCCCCGACTGTTACTTTGTGGCGGAGCGGCAGGGCAGGTTGAGACCACCTAGGAGACAGGTGGGCCTGGCCCTGGTCGGCGTTCGCGGATATTTAACACGCTTAACGAGATCTTGGTATTTGATTTGAGTTGGCTACGAGCCTATACGCACTAACCATCTACGCGGGAGTAGTTATGGGTATCCCGGCGTCGTGGTATCAGCCAAAGCCTTCTTGACGTCAGCAACTGAGTGGCGCGCGTCGGGTTGGACTGCGTTAACGCAACTTCCTTTGTAATGGAGGTTTCTAGGTCTGCTCACCGGCCGCGTACGCAACATGCAGGTGTGCTAAGGGCGATGGCCCAGACCCCTGTGCGCTTAGGTTTAGACCGGCGTGCTGACCTCTCTGTTGTGCCTAGGTGGGGCTGCGACGTGTTGATCTTCCGAAGCCGGGCATGACCCAGGAAAGTGTGTCCGGCCAAATGGGATCAAGCGTGTTGGGTAAGTTGGTGCACCCCTGCAGGGAAGTTAATCTATTCGAATAGCCGTGATCTTCGGTAACAGGACGACTTGGAGTTGTACCTTGACCTTATGACAACTAGAACCGGATGCTTAATAAAACACACCCTTCCAAGTGCCAGATACAACCGGTGGTCGCTCTCTCTCAGGGTTACGAGGAGGGGATCGCCGGGAAGGATTATGCTACTGGAGATGCTACTTGGAGATGCTACTTGGAGGAATTCAATCTACTCTCTTCTATAGGCTGCGAGACGGAGGCTTCCTGAAGCGTAGTCTTTGATAGGACTAGCTATCCCCCTCTTATTCTGGCATTCTGCAGTTCAGTCCACTGATATGGCCTCCTTACACATATACCCATGCATATGTAGTGTAGTTCCTTGCTTGCGAGTACTTTGGATGAGTACTCACGGTTGATTTCTCGCCCCTTTTTTTTCCCTCTTTCATTTCTTTCTGGTTGTCGCAACCAGATGCTGGAGTCCAGGAGCCAGACGCCACCCTCGATGACGACTCCTACTACACCGGAGGGGCCTACTACTATGTGCTACCCGCTGGCGACGACCAGGAGTAGTTAGGAGGATCCCAGGCAGGAGGCCTGCGTCTCTTTCGATCTGTATCCCAGTTTGTGCTAGCCTTCTTAAGGCATGCTTGTTTAACTTATGTCTGTACTCAGATATTGTTGCTTCCGCTGACTCGTCTATGATCGAGCACTTGTATTCGAGCCCTCAAGGCCCCTGGCTTGTATTATGATGCTTGTATGACTTATTTTATTTGTAGAGTTGTGTTGTGATATATTCCCGTGAGTCCCTAATCTTGATCGTACACATTTGCGTGTATGATTAGTGTACGATTAAATCGGGGGCGTCACACGAGGACTGGCTTTGAGACATGGAAAGAAAATTAATTATTGCATAGTGTTCAGACCATGAGAAAGTACTATATGCACCGCACTATCTCTCTGGAGCAGCTGCATCATGGTGGGAAAATTTCCTACACATGCACCCCAACGAAAATGATATAACCTGGGAGGAGTTCAAAGAAGGTTTTCGTGGGGCACACATTCCTAAAAGTGTTATGAAGATCAAGAAGAGAGAGTTTGATGACCTCAAACAAAGGACCATGACGGTGTCAGAATACAGCAGTCAGTTTACTCTGTTGTCTCTCTACGCCAACGAGGAGCGTATGAATGAAAGCAAGAAGATGGAGAAATTCCTAGATGGTCTGGCACCCGCGCTTAAATGCCAACTGGTTGTGCACACCTTCCTAGATTTCAAAACACTGGTGGATAAGGCCATTACCTTGGAAAATGAGAGACGCAGCTTGGAGGATTTCTGCAAGCGAAAAAGGGACCAAACTAATCTTGCTCGCAACCACTGAAGCAAGACTGATTTTCAGAAAGGTGGGACACACAAACCCATGCCAAACGTCTCACGCCCAGTCAAGAATTTCCATGCAAGAGACAAAGAGTTCACATATCGCCCAGGCGTTACTTGCTACGCTTGTGGGGAAGAAGGGCACTATGCCAAGCAGTGCCCCAAACCAAGGAATTCGACCCCAAAGCAAAACAACGGTGGCAATAATTCAGCGCCCAAGCGAAACAATTTCAACCCCAATAACAACCACAGGAAGGGTCATCTGAATCACGTGACCAGAGAGGAAGCACAGAATGCCCCGGATATCGTACTCGGTACATTCCCTGTCAACACAATACCTGCCACGGTTTTGTTTGATTCTGGAGCTTCTCACTCATTCATTTCGAAGAGTTTTGCTTTGCAAAATAATTTTTCAATGCTTCCCTTGGAAAAATCCATGATCATCAAGTCCCCTAGGATTAAGCAAGTTACTCAGAGTTACTGCCAAGGTGTGGTTATTGAGTTTGAAGGATTGAAGTTTCATGCCAACCTTATTGTATTGAAAAATAAAGAACTGGATGTCATCCTAGGGATGGATTGGTTAACCACCAACAAAGGTTTTATTGACTGCTTCAACCGGACCATAATTCTCACCCACCACCATGGGAAGACAATAAGAGTTTCAGCCAAAGACAGAAAAATATCCCGGCAACCGAGATTGAACAAGGTGGACATTTCTGAATTGAGCAAGGTTCCAGTAGTGTGTGAATTTCCAGACGTATTTCCTAAAGAACTACCAGGCATGCCACCAGACCGAGAGATAGAATTCAGCATTGAGCTAGCACCCGGAACCACCCCCATATACAAGAAACCATACAGAATGGCACCATCCGAGTTGGTAGAATTGAAGAAGAAAATAAAAGAATTACTGGACAAAGGATATATACGAGCCAGCTCCTCACCTTGGGGTTCACCAATTTTATTTGCCAAAAAGAAGGATGGAACACTGAGATTGTGTATAGACTATCGAGCGCTTAACATGGTCACAATCAAGAACAAATACCTGATGCCACGGATAAATGATTTATTTGATCAGCTCGCTCAGGCCAAGGTATTCTCAAAAATTGACTTAAGGTCGGGATACCATCAATTAAAAGTACGAACAGAAAATATCCCCAAGACAGCCTTCACCTCCAGATACGGACTGTATGAGTTCACAGTAATGCCGTTTGGACTAACGAACGCTCCCGCATATTTTGTTCACCTCATGAACAAAGTATTTATGAAGTTTATGGACAAGTTTGTTGTGGTATTCATCGACGATATTCGGATATACTCCAAGACACCAGAAGAGCACGCTGAACATCTCAGAATTGTACTAGGAGAACTCAGGAAACATCAATTGTACGCCAAGTTCAGCAAGTGTGAATTTTGGCTAAGGCAGGTAGGTTTTTTGGGCCACGTACTGACCCAAGAAGGTATTGCCGTAGACCCGGAAAAAGTCAAGGCCGTACTTGGCTGGAAACCACCAGCCAGCGTAACAGACATACAAAGTTTCTTGAGAATGGCAGGTTACTACCGAAGATTTATTGAAGGATTTTCCACTATAGCAAAGCCAATGACGCAGTTACTCAAGAAAGACAAGAAGTTTGAATGGACGGAAGCTTGCGAGAAAAGTTTCCAAGAACTAAAAAGGAAACTAACAACGGCACCAGTATTAATTGTGCCAAACATACACAAAAATTTTGAGGTGTATTGTGACGCATCCCGGAAGGGCCTCGGATGCGTATTGATGCAAGAAGGCAAGGTAGTCGCATATGTTTCCAAACAACTTCGCAAGCATGAAGAAAATTATCCTACGCATGACCTGGAATTGGCAGCAGTTATTCATGCACTCAAGGAATGGAGACACTTTTTACTTGGAAATCGTTGTGAGATATACACGGACCATAAAAGCCTCAAGTATATTTTCACACAACCGGAGCTCAATTTACGGCAACGACGCTGGTTGGAATTAGTAAAGGATTACGATGTTGGAATCCACTACCATCCAGGAAAAGCAAATGTAGTGGCAGATGCCCTAAGTCGGAACCCCAGTCCGAACAACGACAGCCTACCAAAATTGAGGCCTGAATTTCGGCAGGAGTTCGCTAAACTCAACTTGATGGTGGTCACCGAAGGCAGTGTGTCAAATTTAGAAGTACAACCTACCCTGATTGAAAAGGTTAAAGAGGCTCAGCATGGGCACCCCAGCATTAAAGCCATAAAACAGAAGGTGAGTTTGGGCAAGGCCTCAAAATTTGTTATCGACAAGCAGGGAATATTGTGGTACGGAGATAGACTTTGTGTACCAAATATCGAGGACCTTAAACAGAAAATCTTAGCTGAAGGCCACACCGCTCCGTATTCAATCCATCCTGGAGGAACAAAAATGTACAAGGATCTTCAGGAAACATTTTCGTGGCACGGTATAAAAAGGGATATAGCCACGTTTATTGCGTGTTGTGACTCATGTCAACACATCAAGGCCGAGCACCAGAAACCGGCCGTGCTATTACAACCAAATAAGATACCCGAGTGGAAATGGGATGAGATTGGGATGGATTTTATTGTTGGGCTACCTCGGTCACGACACGGAAATGATGCCATATGGGTCATCACAGATAGACTGACTAAAGTAGCACACTTCATCCCCGTAAAGACAACCCACACCACTCAGAAGCTTGCCAGGCTTTATCTTTCCCGTATCGTCTGCTTACATGGAGTTCCAAAGACCATAATATCTGACAGGGGCACACAATTCATCTCCAGATTTTGGGATCACCTACAACAGGCTCTGGGAAGCCAACTAGCTTTCAGTACAGCATACCACCCCCAGGCTGATGGACAAACGGAGCGCGTAAACCAAATTCTAGAAGACATGCTGCGAGCATGTGTCCTCACTTATGGAACCAGTTGGGAAGAAAGCTTGCCATACGCAGAGTTCGCATACAACAACAGTTACCAGGCCAGCCTGCAAATGGCACCATTTGAAGCCCTGTACGGGCGGAGATGTCGTACCCCGCTAAATTGGTCAGAGACCAGAGACAGCCGTATCTTCGGCCCAGACATGCTCAAAGAAGCCGAGGAAAAGGTCAAGCTAATCAGAGACCGACTCAAGACCGCTCAAAGCCGACAGAAGAGTTATTACGATCAGAAACATCGTCGAGTCAGTTTCGAACCCGGTGAGTTTGTGTACCTACGAGTATCTCCTATGAGGGGCCTGCAACGGTTCAAGATCAAGGGAAAGCTAGCACCTAGATTCATCGGACCATTCTGTATAGTGGCACAAAGAGGCAAGGTAGCCTACCAGCTAGACTTACCCGAAGAATTATCCGATGTCCACGACGTGTTCCACGTCTCGCAGTTGAGAAAGTGCGTAAGAAACCCAAAGAAACAAGTATCCCATGAAAACATTGACGTGCCACCAGACCTCACCTATCGGGAACATCCAATAAAAATATTAGAGGAGTCTGAAAGGAGGACCCGACAGAAAACCATCAAGTTTTTCAGAGTTCAGTGGAGCAATCACACCGAGAGTGAAGCAACCTGGGAAAGAGAGGATTTTCTTCGGACAGAGCACCCACACTTATTTGAGGATTAGCTGAAATCTCGGGGACGAGATTTTTCCTAAGGGGGTAGGTGTTGTGACACTCCAAAAAAATATTATTTGGTTTCAACAAAAACTTTGTTGGATTTGAAGAAGGTCATTTAAATCCTTCCAAAAACCTCTCTCTCAAAACTTTTCCCATGGCAAGGATTTTATTTTTGTATCTTCTTCAACTCTGGTGTTTGGTTATTAAAAACCTTTCTTCTGATTGTTCCCTTCTCAAATGTATTTTTGGAGTTTATTTTCTTTTAAAGAAACCCTTTGGGTTTTGGGGTAACTTTTGTTTTGAACCACCCATGGTTTTACCATGCCTCTTGTGCTAAATCCTTCCCAGAACCCCTCCCTCCACTTTGGGGCAATCCAAACTTTCTGTTCCAACAAGTCCAACCCATTTTTGGATTTTATTTCATTTATTTTATTTCCCAAAACAATTCTGTCATTTATTTTAAGCCTAGGTGATTTACAAAGCAAGTACCTAATTCCCTTTGAGTTTTTATCTCAAACCAACTCCTCTGAATAGTCTTTAGCACCCCAACCTAGATCCATCAAGATCCACTCTTCCTCTTTTCAAAATTTTCAAGTTTCAACCTCTGCAAGTTTGGACCAGATTTGTCAAATTTGGTGAAATTCATATTTTCTCTTCTCCAAAAATTCTACCAAAATTCAGGCAGCCCCCAGATGCAATGAGAGGCCACCCCACCAAAAAATCAGCTCAAGGAAAATTCCCCACATGCCAAAATCATTTCGTCGAGCACTTGGCCGGCACTGTTCCTGTACACTTTCAGAGTTTCAGAGACTTCAGTGTCGTTTTTCATCAGTGTGTTGTCATCAATCATCAGTGCGCCCTGGCGCGTTACGCACGGCCTCTCCTCCTTGACCAGAGCACCGCACGCCCTCTTGGACGGATGCAGGTGTCGGTGGCGGCGAGCATCACCGACGCCGGCAGCTTCTGCGGTGGCAGAGCCACCTGTGGCGGCCAACGGGAGCCAGAGCCAGCTCGCTACGCCGTCCGACGCCGCCCAACACCCCCTAGCCCTCCGCGTGGCCTCATGCATGCCAGCGCACCCCTGCAGCACCGTCGCCGTGGCCCGGCAAGCACAGGGCGCGCCCTCTGTCGCCGACGGGCCTGCGCCGCCCCGTTCTGTCGAAGCCCCCAGGGAGCCTAATCCAAACTCGTTTAGCGCCTAAACGGAACCGGTGGAACTCCATGTTGACGCAAAACTCCATAAACTCCCCGACCAAGCTCTGCGCCATCGTATCCATTGTCAGAGATCCCCGTTCACGGCTACCGCCTCGGATCGCCTATAAAAAGAGGCCCCGAGCTCGCTCTCGAGCAGGCACCACCACTGCACCCCACCAACACCCCGCCAAACCTCTAGGAGGACCTCGAGGAGGTCTCCTCCCCCAACTCCGGCCGCCTCAATCTGCCTCGGTCACCATCTCGATCCACTCCGGTAAGGCCATCCCCGACGCCCAAACCGCGTCAGTAGCCTCCTCGAGCACCCAGTGAGCTAACCCCAGCTTCAATTTGACCTCTGCAGCACTTCCCGGCGAGATCCAACTCCACCCGAGCCGCCGTCCGCCGGAGCAAGGGCCGCCGTCGACGTGGTGCTCGCCGGCGACCACCACCACCACCCATCAACGCGGAAGGACACACTGAACACATAGGTATCGCCCGATCCCTCTGCCTCGCCGTGGCTCGCCGCCAGCGACCACCGCAGCTCTCGGGCGCCGACGAGCTCTGTTCTCCCCTTTTGAAAATTCAAACCTGACGGGTGGGACCCCCCCGTCAGCCTCTCCTTTCTTTTTTTTCGAAACATTTTCTGACAACGTATTCGGGCAAATACGCTTTCAATCTGAAACGTTTTTCTGGTCTTTTCTGTTCAGCCCCCTGAGAAGTTTCTGTTTCATTACAGAAAGATCCCTGGATTAAAACCCTTATAACTTTTAAATAGAAAAGGATTTTTGATTGATTCTTTTTCTGTCGTCTTTAAATTTTTGTATAGTTTTTTATCATATTTATTTGAAAAATATTTGGAATACTTTTGTGCACCTCACGGTATTTACGATAGTGCGTGTATTTCTGTATACCGTAGATAGTGAAGGAGGTGATGGAACCGCGAACATCGCCAAGCTAGACTCCGACTACTCCGAACCAGGCAAGCATGTTTGAACTTTTGATATGATGAGTGTCTTTGGCATGTTTGCATTAAGTAGTTTCATGGCATGTTTATGAGCATCTCGATGAATGTTATGTTACATGCAAAGATGAGGCAAGTGAGTTTTTGAAAATCCATGAGTTGTTGGATATGAATTTGCATGGCCATGTGATGGCATGAGAATGGGTAAGATGGTAGTGTTGTAGCATGCCAGTCTTATGCCAGACTATTTGACTCCAGTGTCAACATGATTCAGTCCAGTTTCCATCCGTTTTCCCTTCCTATACTACCACATGTTTTCCGCAAGGGATATGGCTTAGTAAGTTGCAAACCGCTTTCCTGGTACACACCAAATCGAGAGGCCGTGATGATGGTTCCATGGCCCTAGATTAAAGCCAGTCATCCGGTCAGGGGGCATGGGTGTTTCCGGTTGGGACCGAGTGGGGGGCACCCCTTAGAGCGCGCGTATATAAATTTGATCCCATGCTATTCGAGATTGTGATCTCCCCGTCTCAAAGTTTTTCTTGAACGCTGTCTAGGGTGATTCCTGGCATCGTGAGGTGGGATGGGTGTGTACTGGTTAGATGTGTTTCTTTCGAAATACCGTAAACGGAACTAGTCCTTCGTGACTACGGAAATCCGTTGGCTGTGGGCAATTTAGTACAAACTCTGCAGAGTCAAAAATCCTTGAATCATCTTATCCATATCCGAGTATTGTGTTCAACTTATCTTGTCAAGTGTCAGTCTCGGTGACAAAAACTCCGGAGAACCACATGAGTGTTAAGTCCGGTTAAATGTTTATTCCTGTGGATGGACTAACCCGTTTATTACTATGTGTTGAATATTTCTCACGAGTATTATATTTTGTGAGTTTAATAATGAATTTAAGCCCTTTCTGCGATGTCGCTCAGACGTCGGACTGTGGCATATTTGTTATTTACTTTTGATATAAACCCTTTCTGCGATGTCGCTCAGACGTCCGACTGTGGCATATTTCTTATTTACTTTTGATATAAGCCCTTTCTGCGATGTCGTTTAGACGTCCGACTGTGGCATATTTGTTATTTACTTTTGATATAAGCCCTTTCTGCGATGTCACTCAGACGTCCGACTGTGGCATAATTGTTATTTACTTTTGATATAAGCCCTTACTGTGATGTCGCTCCGACGTCCGACTATGGCACGCATGTCCTTTACTTTTCAATATAAGCCCTTTATGTGGTGTCACTTAGACGCCCGACTGCGGCATGATTATTTATTTGTTCACCCTTCGAGGCGTCGCTTCAGACACCTGATCGGTCTTTAGTTATTTTGAGGATTTCGGGAGGACTACCTCCTGACTTCCTTATTGTTTAATATTGTCGTGCAAGTTAATCATTTGAATGTGCATTATTAAATGCTCATGACACATTCATGCATGCATTTGTTATATCTTACGTCCAAACTGTCTTGCGAGTACTTTCAAAGTACTCACCTGGCTTGTTGATTTGGCCAAATGCTGACGAACGCGATCTCATGGATGAAGAGTTCAATAGCGACTCCGACGCCTAGAGGAGTCCCAGTCAGTCTCGTGCGACCCTGGATTTGGTCACTGTGTTATATCCGCTTCCGCTACCCAAATAAATTCATCGAGCCTCACCTCGACGCTCAATGAGCTGCCAGTTTAGGAGTCATGTTATCCACTCCACTGTGATATTCCACCACCACTTTTATCTCGAGTCAGTAGTATGCCACCACATCATTGTGATATGTCCGCCAGTATGTATAATTATTGGTGTGTCTGTAATAAATTGTTGAGCACCCCCAGCTTGACCATGTAATATACTTAATGCTACTGGCTTATTGTATCAAGATTTTGTCTACCAGTCAGGAGGATTTTTCCTCATACTGGACTAAAAAGATCGGTTTCTCAATAAGTATTTTATTGGAAAACCGGTCGTGACAGAATCTGTTTCTTGAGTACATCGCACAAAGTCTGATGCCCGTTGAGGCTTTTGTACATGCCAGTGTCAAGCAATGTCTTCAACTTAGCATTCTCATCAGCAATAGTAGTGGCATCCTCAGTAGAGGGGTTAGTTACCACATCAACAGTTGAAGATATTGCAACATCAGAAGTAGTAGAACATCCAGCAACAGAGACAACATTATCACGCTCAAGAAACTTTAAGCATGGTGGAACAAATTCTACCTGAGCGGAACTGATCTGTTGGGCGAGTAGTGAATCGTTCTCTTTTTGAAGATCTTCATGAGACACTCCCAGTTTCTCAAGATCTTTCTTACTTTGAAGATAATCGTAGGGAAGCTTCTGGTGAGAGGCTGAGAGAGTTTCATGACGACTTTCAAGTTATTCATACTTAACACAAATACTTTTAATATCTTTGATTAAGGACTGAGTTTGATTCATTTCCGCGTCCAACAGGTAATCACTTTTGTTTAGCAGCTTTTGAATATGTTCCATAGCAGTTTGTTGCTCGGTCGTAATTTTAGCAAGTGTCTTATAGCTAGGTTTGGATTAATATTCAGAGTCACCTTCACTTGAGGTTTGAAAATAGGCATCACGTGAAGTTTCCTTGGCACCATGTGTCGTGAAGTAGTAGGTTGGAGTAGAGTCATCATCATCAGCTTTGGCTTCAACATCGTGACCATTGTCTTCATTGTTGAAGATGGACTTCGCGACGAAAGCTGACACCAGAGCCAGGCTTGCTACGCCTGAATCAGACTCCTCCTGGGACTCCACCTCCGCCTCCTCAGAGGCAGACTCCTCTGAATCCATTTTCTTGCCAATAAATGCACGAGCCTTGCTTGATGAGGTCTTCTTGTGAGATGAAGACTTTGACGAAGACTTTGAAGAAGATTTTGATGATTTGTTCTTTTTCTTGTCATTAGAATCATATTCCTTGCTCTTCTCCTTATTCTTCTTCGATTCCTTATCCCACTGAGGACACTAGAGATGTAGTGGCCAGTCTTCTTGCATTTGTGGCAAGTTCTCTTCTTGTAGTCACGTGATGAAGCGTCATCGTTCTTTGAGCTAGATCTTGAAGACTTGCTGAACCGATTCTTCTTGGAGTACTTTTTGAACTTCCTCACAAGCATTGCAAGCTCTTTGCCAAGCTCTTCAGGATCACCAGAGCTACAAACAGATTCTTCTTCAGATGAGGAAACAACCTTTGCCTTCAGGGCACGGGTTCGGCCATAGTTGGGACCGTAGATATCATGCTTCTCAGATAGCTGGAACTCATGTGTGTTGAGCCTCTCAAGTATATCAGACGGATCGAGATCTTTGAAGCCAAGACACTCTTGTATCATCAGGGCTAAGGTGTCAAATGAGCTGTCAAGTGGTCTCAGGAGCTTGTTCATGATCTCATGCTTGGTGATATCAATGGCGCCAAGAGCACGAAGCTCATTTGTGATATCAGTCAAGCGATCGAACATGAGTTGGACATTCTCATTGTCATTTCTCTTGAAGCGGTTGAAGAGATTGCGAAGAACATCAATCCTTGAGTCTCTCTGAGTTGAGACGCCTTTGTTGACCTTGGACAGCCAGTCCCAGACAAGCTTTGCACTTTCCAGTGCCCTCACACGGCCATACTGCCCTTTGGTCAAATGACCACAGATGATGTTGTTGGCAGTTGAGTCCAATTGCGTGAATCTCTTGTCATCAGCAGCGTTGACACCTTCACTAACTTTGGGAACGCCAGTCTTGATGACATACCAGAGATCAACATCAATGGCTTCAAGATGCATGCGCATCTTATTCTTCCAGTAGGGGTAATCAGTGCCACCGAAGACAGGGCACGCAGCGGAGACCTTGATTAGACCTGCAATCGACATAGCTAAAACTATAGGTGGTTAATCCGAATGACACAGAACAAGGGAGTACCTTGCTCTAATACTAATTGAAAGTGCTAGTTATCGACTAGAGGGGGGGTGAATAGGCGATTTTTATGAAAGTCTTCAAAACATGGAGGCTTTGAATACAAACAAGTAAACTAAACCTATATAGTAAGCAGCGGAATGAAAACTACACTAGGCAAGCATTAGTCAAGCATACAATACAGTGAAACCACGAATACTAACTACAACTAGGTAGACAGGATCAGAATTGAAGATAGTACGAAGCCAAACAGATAAAGTCTTCACACAGTGAAGTCAAATGAATCAGGCAAGCAAGCAATGACTTCACGAAGACAAACTAAAGAGTAATGAGAGTAGGGGACAGAACCAGTTTCTTGGAGAAGACAAGTATTTGGTATACCAGTTCCAGTTGCTGTGACAACTGTATGTCTGGTTAGGGAGGCTGAGATTGAACTCAGAAGACCGTGTCTTGACCTTATTCCCCTTGAGCTAAGGACACACAAATCTCTCCCAATCACTCTGACAAGTCTTTAAGGTAGACTTCCAAACCTTCACAGACTTCATTCACCGGCAATCCACAATGACTCTTGGATGCTTAGAACGTGACGCCTAACCAGCTGGAGAATTGACAGTCCTCAAGTGTAACAAGTCTTCAAATCACGCGGACAGAAAAACTTTAGTGATTCCTAACACCCTTTGGCTCTGGGTGTTTTGGGCTTAGTCCTTGCAAGGATCTCTCTCTCAAATGCTTCAGAGGTGGGTTGCTCTCAAACAACAAAAGCCATGCACTAACTCTAAGCAGCCACCAATTTATGGTGTAGGGGGTTGGCTATTTATAACCAAGTGGCAACCCGACCTGGTATGTCCAAAATGACCCTGGGTCACTAAGGAACCGACATGTGTCCAACAGTCAGATTTCAAACACACGCGGGAGCTTGGCTTGGGCTACAAGCAAAGCTGACTCATCAACTCTAGATAAGGTTTGCTCTCATTGTCTTCGCTTGAAGACATAGGATTTGGTTGAGCATCACATCAGTCACTCTGACTTTGTTCACATGGACCCCACTTAATAGTACGGTGGTTCCTATGACTCAATAAACAACAATGGAAACTACGAAACATCTATGTCTTCGCACTACATAGTCTTCAAGTGAATATATTCACACGTCATAATCTTCATCGTGAATGTCTTCACGAACCACCATTGTCTTCAATGTCTTCACACATTTTTAGGGTCATCTCTGGTAGGTAAACCGAATCAATGAGGGACCACTACCTGTGTTATGCTACAGTTCTCAAAAACACATTAGTCCCTCAACCACGTTTGGCGTCAATACTCCAAAAGCAACTAGGGTTGGCACTAGATGAATTTACACGCATGCCCCAAGGTGATAATAATTGGGATTATTTCCGGTGATTACCATAGTTTGAGGAGTTCATGTATTCACTAAGTGATAATGTTGTGGTTTGGTTGTCTATTAAAAGGAGGCCTTAATATCCCTTAGTTTCCATTAGGAGCCCGCTGCCATGGGAGGGTAGGACAAAAGATGTCATGCAAGTTCTTTTCCATAAGCACATATGACTATATGTGGAATACATGCCACATTATGTTGATGAATTGGAGCTAGTTCTGTGTCACCCTAGGTTATAACTGCTACATCATGAATATCATCTACATAATTATCATTGCCAATCCACTGCCTATGAGCTTTTCACATATTGATCTTTACCAAGTTACTTTTGTTGCTACTGTTGTTACAATCATGAAAAAACTGCTACTGTTACTTTTGCCGACGTTACCGTCACTTCCATACTACTTTGTTACTAAATACTTTGCTGCAGATATTAAGTCTTTCAGGTGTGGTTGAATTGACAACTCAGATGCTAATACTTGTGAACATTCTTTGGCTCCCCTTGTGTCAAATCAATAAATTTAGATTGAATACTCTACCCTCGAAAACTATTGCGACCCCCTATACTTGTGGGTTATCAAGACCTTTTTCTGGCACCGTTGCCAGGGAGCATAGCTCTATTCTCCGAGTCACTTGGGATGTATATTTGCTGATGATTATGAAGAATCTAAAAGATACCAAAACCAAGATTTTTACCTCTAGAATGAGGGGAGGTAAGGAACTGCCAGCTCCCCACTTGATTCACCTTCTGTTTGAGTAAGCTTGCGACACCTACACTTGCTTTTGATTATGATATGTCCGAAGTAATTGATGATACTATTTATGTTATGCATGATGCTTATGATGATACTACTGCTTTGCTTGATAATACTATGCCACTGGGTGAATTTCTAGATGAACAACTTGCTAGAGCTAAAGATATTGAGAATACTGAAACTGATGATATTCCTAAAACTGAAGAAATTATTGAAATTGAATACTTTGAAACACCTGTTAGACCTAGCTCGCCTAGATATGAATTGCCTGATATACCTGAGGGTTATGTTATGGATGGAGATGTAGCTAGGGACTTTCTTGCTTGTAGGATAGAGATGATTTTAAGAAATTATTATGCAAGTGGAAAGAAAAATCTTTGAATGCTAGAATGCAATATGATCCTAAATTTGCTACTTCACCTATCTTTGTTACTGACAAGGACTATTAATTATCTGTCGATCCCGAGTTAATCACTTTGGTAGAATATGATCCTTTCCATGGTTATGAATCTGAAACTGTTGTGGTACATCTTACTAAATTAAATGATATAGCCACCCTATTTTCTCGTGAGGAAAAAATTCGCTACTACTATATTTTTAAGTTGTTTCATTTCTCATTAAAGGGTGATGTTAAGATATGGTTTAATTATCTTGCTCCTGGTTGTGTGCATAGTCCCTAGGATATGATATATAACTTTGCTGAAAAATATTTTCCTGCTCATTAGAAACAAGCTGCCTTACGAGAAATATTTAACTTTGTGCAAATTGACGAAGAGAGTCTCCCACAAGCTTGGGGGAGGCTTCTCCAATTACTCAACATTTTGCCTGATCACCCTCTCAAGAAAAATGAAATACTTGATATCTTTTATAATGGACTAACCGATGCTTCTAGGGACCACCTAGATAGTTGTGCTGGTTGTGTTTTCAGAGAATGAACTATTGAACAAGCTAAAGTGCTATTGAATAATATATTGAGTAATTATAATGATTGGACTCTTCCTGAACCACCTCCTAAGCCAACTCCAAATAAAAGAGGAATTCTATTTCTCGGTCCCGAAGATATGCAAGAGGCAAAGAAATTCATGAAAGAAAAAGGTATTAAAGTTGAAGATGCTAAGAATTTACCACCTATCTAAGAAATACATGGTTTTGACAACCTGACACAGGTAGTAGAGGTAATTCTCTCTATAGATTTGATGAAGGTGATATTCCTCATAATAAGTCTGCTAGTCAATGCTTGGATGAATTTGATAACTTTATTGTTAAACAAGAAAACTTCAATGCATATGTTAGTAGCCAATTGAAACGTAATGCGTGTATGCTTGACTGCTTGGGTGACTATATGTGTAGAACTGTTAATGATCTCAAGATTATTAGTAAACATGCTCCCATGGTTAAAACTCAAGTAGAACAAGTCCTCAAAGCACAAAATGATTAGTTGTATGAGTTGAATAATAAGAACAATGATCGTGGTGTTAGAGTTATGACTAGGGGTGCTAAAATCACTTAGGAACCTTGGTATTGTGAGGGCCATCCTAAGAGAGTAGAGCAAGACTCTCAGAGAATTAATACTGATGCACCTAGTCCTTCTAGAAATAAAAAGAAAGATGATAGGACTTTGCATGCTTCTAGTGAACCTGTTGGGTAACTCCGAGGTGTGACCCGCCCAGGAGGGGCCGGGTTACACCGTTGGAGGCTTAACATGAAGTAGGCCCAAGTAGGCCTAAGAGGATGAAGTGCAGAGATGGAGGCTCATAGGAGTGGGCCTGGCGAAAGCCCAAGACTCAGACATGTGAACTACCATATGTTGGCTCATCTGTTAAGGCAAGGTAATTTAGAAACCAGGCCGGTCACGTTGTGTGATCTAGTTCGAACACTTGTAAGCCCCTGGGCTTCGACCTGTGTATATAAAGGCGAGACCCGGCGGCGGGTTAACTCAAGAAACAATCAATCAAGAGCCAGGTCAAGTGTATTCACTCGTAATCGAAACTCAAGCAATACAACTAGAAGCAGGACGTAGGCTTTTACCTCATTGTGAGGGGCCGAACTGAAGGAAATATGCCCTAGAGGCAATAATAAAGTTATTATTTATTTCCTCATATCATGATAAATGTTTATTATTCATGCTAGAATTGTATTAACTGGAAACATGATACATGTGTGAATACATAGACAAAGTCACTAGTATGCATCTACTTGACTAGCTCATTAATCAAAGATGGTTATGTTTCCTAACCATAGACATGTGTTGTCATTTGATTAATGGGATCACATCATTAGGAGAATGATGTGATTGACATGACCCATTCTGTTAGCCTAGCACTTGATCGTTTAGTATACTGCTATTGCTTTCTTCATGACTTATACAAAGTTCCTGCAACTATGAGATTATGCAACTCCCGTTACCGGAGGAACACTTTGTGTGCTACCAAACGTCACAACGTAACTGGGTGATTATAAAGGTGCTCTACAGGTGTCTCCGAAGGTACATGTTTGGTTGGCATAATTCGAGATTAGGTTTTGTCACTCCAATTGTTGGAGAGGTATCTCTGGGCCCACTAGGTAATACTCATCACCTAAGCCTTGCAAGCATTGTAACTAATGAGTTAGTTATGAGATGATGTATTATGAAACGAGTAAAGAGACTTGCCGGTAACGAGATTGAACTAGGTATTGGATACCGACGATCAAATCTCGGGCAACTAACATACCGATGACAAAAGGAACAACATATGTTGTTATGCGGTTTGACCGATAAAGATCTTCGTAGAATATGTAGGAACCAATATGGGCATCCAGGTCCCACTATTGGTTATTGACCGAGAATGGTTCTAGGTCATGTCTAAATAGTTCTCGAACCCGTAGGGTCCGCACGCTTAACGTTACGATGACAGTTTTATTATGAGTTTATAAGTTTTGATGTACCGAAGTTTGTTCGGACTCCCGGATGTGATCACGGACATGACAAGGAGTCTCGAAATGGTCGAGACATAAAGATTGATATATTGGACGACTATATTCGGACACCGGAAGTGTTCCGGGTGATTTCGGAGAAAACCGGAGTGCCGGAGGGGTTACCGGAACCCCCCGGGGAAGTATTGGGCCTTAGTGGGCCTGAGGGGAGAGAGAGGGCAGCAGCCCAGGAGGTGGCGTGCCCCCTCCCAAGGGGAGTCCGAATTGTACTAGGGGAGGGGGGCGCGGCCCCTCTTTCCCTCTCCCTCTCCCCCTCTTTCCTTCCCCCTTCCTCCTTCCTAGTTGGACTAGGAAAGGGGAGTCCTACTCCCACTAGGAGGAGGACTCCCCCCTCCTTGGCGCGCCCCAAGGGCCGGCTGGCCTCCCCCTTGCTCCTTTATATACGGCGACGGGGGGGCACCCCATAGACACACAAGTTGATCTACGGATCATTCCTTAGCCGTGTGCGGTGCCCCCCTCCACCATATTCCACCTCAGTCATATCGTCACGGAGTTTAGGCGAAGCCCTGCGCCGGTAGAACATCATCATCGTCACCACGCCGTCGTGCTGACGGAACTCATCTCCGGAACTTCGCTGGATTAGAGGCCGGAGATCGTCATCGAGCTGAACGTGTGCTGAACTTGGAGGCCCCGTACGTTCGGTGCTTGGATCGGTCGGATCGTGAAGACGTACGACTACAGCAACCGCGTTGTGCTAACGCTTCCGCTTACGGTCTACGAGGGTACATGGACGAACACTCTCCCCTCTCGTTGCTATGCCATCACCATGATCTTGCGTGTGCGTAGGAATTTTTTTGAAATTACTACGTTCCCCAACAGTGGCATCAGAGCCTAGGTTTTATGCGTTGATGTTATATGCACGAGTAGAACACAAGTGAGTTGTGGGCGATACAAGTCATACTGCTTACCATCATGTCATACTTTGGTTCGGCGGTATTGTTGGATGAAGCGGCCCGGACCGACATTACGCGTACGCTTACGCGAGACTGGTTCTACCGACGTGCTTTGCACACAGGTGGCTGGCGGGTGTCAGTTTCTCCAACTTTAGTTGAACCGAGTGTGGCTACACCCGGTCCTTGCGAAGGTTAAAACAGCACTAACTTGACGAACTATCATTGTGGTTTTTATGCATAGGTAAGAACGGTTCTTGCTCAGTCCATAGCAGCCACGTAAAACTTGCAACAACAAAGTAGAGGACGTCTAACTTGTTTTTGCAGGGCATGTTGTGATGTGATATGGCCAAGACGTGATGCTATATTTTATTGTATGAGATGATCATGTTTTGTAACCGAAGTTATTGGCAACTGGCAGGAGCCATATGGTTGTCGCTTTATTGTATGAAATGCAAACGCCCTGTAATTGCTTTACTTTATCACTAAGCGGTAGTGATAGTCGTAGAAGCAAAAGATGGCGTAAACGACAACGATGCTATGACGGAGATCAAGGTGTCGCGCCGGTGACGATGGTGATCACGACGATGCTTCGGAGATGGAGATCACAAGCACAAGATGATGATGGCCGTATCATATCACTTATATTGATTGCATGTGATGTTTATCCTTTATGCATCTTATCTTGCTTTGATTGACGGTAGCATTTTAAGATGATCTCTCACTAAAATTATCAAGAAGTGTTCTCCCTGAGTATGCACCGTTGCCAAAGTTCGTCGTGCCCAGACACCATGTGACGATCGGGTGTGATAAGCTCTACGTCCATCTACAACGGGTGCAAGCCAGTTTTGCACACGCGGAATACTCAGGTTAAACTTGACGAGCCTAGCATATGCAGATATGGCCTCGGAACACGGAGACCGAAAGGTCGAGCGAGAATCATATAGTAGATATGATCAACATAGTGATGTTCACCATTGAAAACTACTCCATCTAACGTGATGATCGGTTATGGTTTAGTTGATTTGGATCACGTAATCACTTAGATGACTAGAGAGATGTCTGTCTAAGTGGGAGTTCTTAAGTAATATGATTAATTGAACTTAAATTTATCATGAACTTAGTACCTGATAGTATTTTGCTTGTCTATGTTTGTTTGTAGATAGATGGCTCATGCTGTTGTTCCGTTGAATTTTAATGCGTTCCTTGAGAAAGCAAAGTTGAAAGATGATGGTAGCAATTACACGGACTGGGCCCGTAACCTGAGGATTATCCTCATTGCTGCACAGAAAAGTTATGTCCTGGAAGCACCGCTGGGTGCCAGGCCTGCTGCTGATGCAACTGACGATGTTAAGAACGTCTGGCAGAGCAAAGCTGATGACTACTCTATAGTTCAGTGTGCCATGCTTTACGGCTTAGAACCGGGCCTTCAACGATGTTTTGAATGTCATGGAGCATATGAGATGTTCCAGGAGTTGAAGTTGATATTTCAAGCAAATGCCCGGATTGAGAGATACGAAGTCTCCAATAAGTTCTACAGCTGCAAGATGGAGGAGAATAGTTCTGTCAGTGAGCATATACTCAAAATGTCTGGGTATAATAATCACTTGATTCAACTGGGAATTAATCTTCCGGATGATAGCATCATTGACGGAATTCTCCAATCACTGCCACCAAGCTACAAGAGCTTTGTGATGAACTATAATATGCAAGGGATGAACAAGACTATTCCCGAGCTCTTCGCAATGCTAAAAGCTGCGGAGGTAGAAATCAAGAAGGAGCATCAAGTGTTGATGGTCAACAAGACCACTAGTTTCAAGAAAAAGGGCAAAGGGAAGAAGAAGGGGAACTTCAAGAAGAACAGCAAGCAAGTTGCTGCTCAAGAGAAGAAACCCCAAGTCTGGACCTAAGCCTGAAACTGAGTGCTTCTACTGCAAGCAGACTGGTCACTGGAAGCGGAACTGCCCCAAGTATTTGGCGGATAAGAAGGATGGCAAAGTAAACAAAGGTATATGTGATATACATGTTATTGATGTGTACCTAACTAGAGCTCGTAGTAGCACCTGGGTATTTGATACTGGTTCTGTTGCTAATATTTGCAACTCAAAACAGGGACTACGGAATAAGCGAGCACTGGCCAAGGACGAGGTGACGATGCGCGTGGGAAATGGTTCCAAAGTCGATGTGATCGCGGTCGGCACGCTACCTCTACATCTACCTTCGGGATTAGTTTTAGACCTGAATAATTGTTATTTGGTGCCAGCATTGAGCATGAACATTATATCTGGATCTTGTTTGATGCGAGACAGTTATTCATTTAAATCAGAGAATAATGGTTGTTCTATTTATATGAGTAATATCTTTTATGGTCATGCACCCTTGAAGAGTGGTCTATTTTTATTAAATCTCGATAGTAGTGATACACATATTCATAGTGTTGAAACCAAAAGATGCAGAGTTGATAACGATAGTGCAACTTACTTGTGGCACTGCCGTTTGGGTCATATCGGTGTAAAGCGCATGAAGAAACTCCATACTGATGGACTTTTGGAATCACTTGATTATGAATCACTTGGTACTTGCGAACCGTGCCTTATGGGCAAGATGACTAAAACGCCGTTCTCCGGAACTATGGAGCGAGCAACTGATTTGTTGGAAATCATACATACTTATGTTTGTGGTCCAATGAATGTTGAGGCTCGCGACGGGTATCGTTATTTTATCACCTTCACAGATGATTTGAGCAGATATGGGTATATCTACTTGATGAAACACAAGTCTGAAACATTTGAAAAGTTCAAAGAATTTCAGAGTGAAGTGGAAAATTATCGTAACAAGAAAATAAAGTTTCTACGATCTGATCGTGGAGGAGAATATTTGAGTTACGAGTTTGGCCTACACTTGAAATAATGTGGAATAGTTTCGCAACTCACGCCACCTAGAACACCACAACGAAATGGTGTGTCCGAACGTCGTAATCGTACTTTACTTGATATGGTGCGATCTATGATGTCTCTTACTGATTTACCGCTATCATTTTGGGGTATGCTTTAGAGACGGCCACATTCACGTTAAATAGGGCACCATCAAAATCCGTTGAGACGACGCCTTGTGAACTGTGGTTTGGCAAGAAACCAAAGTTATCGTTTCTTAAAGTTTGGGGTTGCGATGCTTATGTGAAGAAACTTCAACCAGATAAGCTCGAACCCAAATTGAAGAAATGTGTCTTCATAGGATACCCAAAAGAGACTGTTGGGTACACCTTCTATCACAGATCCGAAGGCAAGACATTCGTTGCTAAGAATGGATCCTTTCTAGAGAAGGAGTTTCTCTCAAAAGAAGTGAGTGGGAGGAAAGTAGAACTTGATGAGATAACTGTATCTACTCCCTTATTGTAAAGTAGTTCATCACAAGAACTGGTTCATGTGACAACTACACCAATAAGTGAGGAAGCTAATGATAATGATCATGAAACTTCAGATCAAGTTTCTACTGAACCTCGTAGGTCTACCAGAGTAAGATCCGCACCAGAGTGGTACGGTAATCCTATTCTGGAAGTCATGTTACTTGACCATGATGAACCTACGAACTATGAGGAAGCGATGATGAGCCCAGATTCCGCAAAATGGCTAGAAGCCATGAAATCTGAGATGGGATCCATGTATGAAAACAAAGTGTGGACTTTGGTTGACTTGCCCGATGATCGGCAAGCCATTGAGAATAAATGGATTTTTAAGAAGAAGAATGACGCTGATGGTAATGTAACTGTCTATAAAGCTCGACTTGTTGCAAAAGGTTTTCGACAAGTTCAAGGGGTTGACTACGATGAGACTTTCTCACCCGTAGCGATGCTTATGTCTGTCCGAATCATGTTAGCTATTACTGCATTTCATGATTATGAAATTTGGCAAATGGATGTCAAGACTGCATTCTTGAATGGATTTCTAGAAGAAGAGTTGTATATGATGCAGCCGGAAGGTTTTGTTGATCCAAAAGGTGCTGACAAAGTGTGCAAGCTCCAGCGTTCCATTTATGGACTGGTGCAAGCATCTCGGAGTTGGAATAAACGCTTTGATAGTGTCATCAAAGCATATGGTTTTATACAGACTTTTGGAGAAGCCTGTATTTACAAGAAAGTGAGTGGGAGCTCTGTAGCATTTCTAATTTTATATGTAGATGACATATTATTAATTGGAAATGATATAGAATTTCTGGATAGCATAAAGGGATACTTGAATAAAAGTTTTTCAATGAAAGACCTCGGTGAAGCTGCTTACATATTGGGCATCAAGATCTATAGAGATAGATCAAGATGCTTAATAGGACTTTCACAAAGCACATACCTTGACAAAATTTTGAAGAAGTTCAAAATGGATCAGGCAAAGAAAGGATTCTTGCATGTGCTACAAGGTGTGAAGTTGAGTCAAACTCAATGCCCGACCACAGCAGAAGATAGAGAGAAAATGAAAAATGTTCCCTATGCTTCAGCCATAGGCTCTATCATGTATGCAATGCTGTGCACCAGACCTGACGTATGCTTAGCAATAAGCTTGGCAGGAAGGTACCAAAGTAATCCAGGAGTGGATCACTGGACAGCGGTCAAGAACATCCTGAAATACCTGAAAAGGACTAAGGATATGTTTCTCGTATATGGAGGTGACAAAGAGCTAGTCGTAAATGGTTACGTCGATGCAAGCTTTGACACTGATCCGGACGATTCTAAATTGCAAACCGGATACGTGTTTTTATTAAACGGTGGAGCTGTAAGTTGGTGCAGTTCTAAACAAAGCGTCGTGGCGGGATCTACATGTGAAGCGGAGTACATAGCTGCTTCGGAAGCAGCAAATGAAGGAGTCTGGATGAAGGAGTTCATTTCCGATCTAGGTGTCATACCTAGTGCATCGGGACCAATGAAGATCTTCTGTGACAATACTGGTGCAATTGCCTTGGCAAAGGAATCCAGATTTCACAAGAGGACCAAGCACATCAAGAGACGCTTCAATTCCATTCAGGACCAAGTCCAAGTGGGAGACATAGAGATTTGCAAGATACATACGGATCTGAATGTTGCAGACCCGTTGACTAAGCCTCTCTAACGAGCAAAACATGATCAGCACCAAGACTCCATGGGTGTTAGAATCATTACTATGTAAACTAGATTATTGACTCTAGTGCAAGTGGGAGACTGAAGGAAATATGCCCTAGAGGCAATAATAAAGTTATTATTTATTTCCTCATATCATGATAAATGTTTATTATTCATGCTAGAATTGTATTAACCGGAAACATGATACATGTGTGAATACATAGACAAACATATAGTCACTAGTATGCATCTACTTGACTAGCTCATTAATCAAAGATGGTTATGTTTCCTAACCATAGACATGTGTTGTCATTTGATTAATGGGATCACATCATTAGGAGAATGATGTGATTGACATGACCCATTCCGTTAGCCTAGCACTTGATCGTTTAGTATACTGCTATTGCTTTCTTCATGACTTATACAAAGTTCCTGCAACTATGAGATTATGCAACTCCCATTTACCAGAGGAACACTTTGTGTGCTACCAAACGTCACAACGTAACTGGGTGATTATAAAGGTGCTCTACAGGTGTCTCCGAAGGTACATGTTTGGTTGGCATAATTCGAGATTAGGTTTTGTCACTCCAATTGTCGGAGAGGTATCTCTGGGCCCTCTCGGTAATACTCATCACCTAAGCCTTGCAAGCATTGTAACTAATGAGTTAGTTATGAGATGATGTATTACGGAACGAGTAAAGAGACTTTCCGGTAACGAGATTGAACTAGGTATTGGATACGGACGATCAAATCTCGGGCAAGTAACATACCGTTGACAAAAGGAACAACATATGTTGTTATGCGGTTTGACCGATAAAGATCTTCGTAGAATATGTAGGAACCAATATGGGCATCCAGGTCCCACTATTGGTTATTGATCGAGAATGGTTCTAGGTCATGTCTACATAGTTCTCGAACCCGTAGGGTCCGCACGCTTAACGTTACGATGATAGTTTTATTATGAGTTTATAAGTTTTGATGTACCGAAGTTTGTTCGGAGTCCCGGATGTGATCACGGACATGACGAGGAGTCTCGAAATGGTCGAGACATAAAGATTGATATATTGGACGACTATATTCGGACACCGGAAGTGTTCCGGGTGATTTCGAAGAAAACCGGAGTGCCGGAGGGGTTACCGGAACCCCCCGGGGAAGTATTGGGCCTAAGTGGGCCTGAGGGGAGAGAGAGGGCAGCAGCCCAGGAGGTGGCGCGCCCCCTCCCAAGGGGAGTCCGAATTGGACTAGGGGAGGGGGGCGCGGCCCCTCTTTCCCTCTCCCTCTCCCCCTCTTTCCTTCCCCCTTCCTCCTTCCTAGTTGGACTAGGAAAGAGGAGTCCTACTCCCACTAGGAGGAGGACTCCCCCCTCCTTGGCGCGCCCCAAGGGCCGGCCGGCCTCCCCCCTTGCTCCTTTATATACGGGGACGGGGGGGGCACCCCATAGACCTCTACGGATCGTTCCTTAGCCTTGTGCGGTGCCCCCCTCCACCATATTCCTCCTTAGTCATATCGTCGTGGAGTTTAGGCGAAGCCCTGTGCTAGTAGAACATCATCATCGTCACCACGCCGTCGTGCTGATGGAACTCATCTCCGGAACTTCGCTGGATCGGAGGCCGGAGATCGTCATCGAGCTGAACGTGTGCTGAACTCGGAGGCCCCGTACGTTCGGTGCTTGGATCGGTCGGATCGTGAAGACATACGACTACATCAACCGCGTTGTGCTAACGCTTCCGCTTACGGTCTACGAGGGTACGTGGACGAACACTCTCCCCTCTCATTGCTATGCCATCACCATGATCTTGCGTGTGCGTAGGAATTTTTTTGAAATTACTACGTTCCCCAACACAAACCTGGGTAAATCCTTTGTGTTCTTTGTCCTGTTCAAACCCTTCGAGATGACCTACGCTGCGATGGCTCCACACCTAAGTCCTTTCACAAGGGCATCTGCCGTGACAAAACCACGGCAGTTCGCACCCACCATGGGACCAAAGTGGTTTCGAGTTCTTGAAGGGCAGCTTCTCAGGGATCAAGGGGTACGCCATGGGCCGGATGACCAAGAGTCGCTGCGGCAAAATCTGCATCGATGATGCTGGCTGGGGCCCCGAGGCCGACCCAATCGAGTACGGGTACCGGGCCCCCTTCGGCGGAATTCATGTCTTCATACGCAAGATTGGCGAATCAGAGCCTAAGCTAGAAACCTGCACATACATCATTGACACGGCTCGACGCGCGCAACCCGCCAGAAGCACGCCTTCGTTGGCTTTGTTCATCGGGAGGATCTTGAGGAAGGATCTATGTCTGGTGGTGAGATGACCATCTACTCAGGTGATGAGTCCTCAACAGGTGAAACAGGACGACGGGCTTGGGGGCTATTCCGATGGTGACAGTATTCCAGACCCCTATGAGCCGCAAAGCAGGGCCGCTATTTTCATGCCTGGCACGCAACCGGTTTTAAACTCCTCAACTGCTGCAGCCATGACATCCAGCTAAATGGCTGGGGCAAGCGGCTCAGTGCATCAGCCGGCTCAAGTTTTATCTGAGATCTTGGATGCGTTGGTGACTCTGTTGGCTATAGAGGTGACTCCGGCGACTCAAGTACAACATAATGCAGAGGTGGCAAAACAGCAGGACGAGGTGACCAAGGCCCGAGAGGATCAGGATGGCCACAGAGCGAGCCGCCTTGGAGGCTGAGTCACAACAAATAAGGGTGAAGGCTTTTCGCCTAAATCTAGATCAGTATGCGTCAAATGCTGTTCTTTGGAGTAGGCACCAGAGCCGCCTACCTCCGCAGTTTGAGGGAAGGAATTTATTTAACATGCCCGGGGCAGGAACGAGTAACCCGCCCGGTGTGACCCGGACCACTGAGGTGCCCGTGACCGGAGCGGTGGCTCAACCTCGTGTGGCCGACCCGCCTCGTAGGGATTGGACCCCACCTCAACGGATACCAACACCTTCTGGTATTACTCCAACCCACTGGATAATATGATTGCCGCGGCTTCACGATTGGCGGCTATTCGGATCGAGGGTGAGTCTCTAGCGGCGAGAGAGACTCGCGATGCCGTTGAACTTCTTCATATGGCTGTGGCCCAGCAGGAGGCTTACTCATATCCCTGGTATGCGTCGGTGCTATACAAACGGTTTTAAACCCCTTTCCGCGACGGCATTTTGAACGTTGCTAAGTGAGTGTGGGCGACAGGGGGCCCTTCCCACACGACCCAGAAAACGTCGGGGATATGCCCTCCTGGCACACATGCTCGGCAAAATGAGGTCATGTGCGATCGGAGAGCGAGCAAATATGGTTATACATACAGTGGTGCTAAAAAAATACAATTATACAAGCAAAATCGTTTCCGGTTGTAAGTACATCCCACATAGTCAGCCCCCGCTAAACGTTTCTGTTCGTACGTACATTTCACACAGTCCATCCAAGGAATATGTTTCCGTTAGTATGTACAACCCACACAGTTAATCCAAGAAGTACCAAACGTTTGCGATGCGCACAACATCACAAATAGTCAATAATTTTGAAGCATGTGTGATAAGGTGACTATCGCAAACATTTAATAAGAAAGAACTGTGTGCAATGATGTTGTTAATCCCACACGTTTTTTCTTGGATGGTCATGTGTGCAGTGGAGATTGATTGCACACATTTTTTCCTGGCTAATCGTGTGTGCGGTGGAGATTGATTGCACACGTAGTGGATCCTAGAAACGTGTCTGCTCTCCACGTCTATCACAGACGTTTTGCTTTTGCAAACCATGTGCAGTGTAATCCCTAATTTAAAAATCAACCTTTTGAATTTGAAAGTAGGCAAGCACTTATTTCATATACAACCAGGTTTATTACAAATATAGGTTCAACCACGGATGCATAATTCGATGCACAGGTACATACTCTGAAGAATTACAGAAGCACCAAGTAAAGAATGATGAACCACAGTTGTACTAAAGACTTTAAAGAGAGAGGCAAAAGAAATTATGGTTCCTGGAGAAGCTGAAGCGGAATGCCCATATTGTGCCCTCCTCCACGCGTAATGCGCGCATGACTCTAGGCCAACCCCTTGTGATTGCTGCCCGTCCATCCTTCACTGTCTTCATTACGACTTCTCGATGCTCATTGTAGTTTGGATGAAATACTTTAACCTTCATTGCGTGTCCACCAATCATGTACTTTGCAAGGTAATCTTGAGTGAACTGCTTCGGGAACCACAGCGAACGAAAAAAATTCAGACATTGTTGTCTAACAACTCATTATGGGCAGTAAAAAGAGAAGGTTTTAGAGTTTGTAGTTACCATCCTACAACTCACTATTGTGTTGGATAGAGCATAAACAAATAACTTGCTTGCCTCCATTTGCATCTTTTTGCTAATAATCCTTATCAGTTTCCTCACTTGATGCTTGTTTAGGAATATCTCATTGCCCCATACGCAAAAAGGGTCGATGCGTGGATCCTTGTCAAGGGCATATGTACCTACAAGCAACAAGTCAATATTAGAAGCTAACAAGTGTCCAGGCCTGGATCTATATGCACTACATTATGGAACGACGGGGGAATACAAGCCGAGGGATGAAGCTAACCTCAGCGGAAAATGGTGGCCACTCCCATTGTTGTCCTGCATAAGTAGTGGAAATGCATGATAAGTACGACAACCTTAACATCAAACAAATATAGCAAAGGTAAACAATATCATATCCAAATGATAGCTTGGATGTGTTGGTTCCAGCATGCTATTAAAGCATATATAAAATGGAAGGCAATGTTACCGACAGCAGGCTTAACAACCATCAAATATTGCAATTCAAACTGGTATTGTTGAAAATGAATAGAACATAGGTAATGCTTAAACATCACTAGATAAATGTGTAAAACTGAAATAAAGGGCATGTGTTAACTACACCAGGCATAATTAGAACCAAATATAGCCATTCAAACTGGTATTGATGCAGTCGAGCGGCACAGTTCCAACTTGCACATAATGAACAACACATTGTGAATGACTGAAATAAACAAGGCATAAATGATCAGTATAACAACCAAATATAGCCATTGAAAACTGGACAGAGTCTCACTGGAACCAACCTAACAAGCAAATATAGATAAACAGGGCATATGCTTGAAAACCGGACAAAAGGTCACTACAACCAACCTAACAAGCAAATACAGATAAACAAGGCATCTGCTTGAAAACTGGACAAATGCTAAAAAAGCAACCTGACAACCAAATACAGATAAACAAGGCATCTTCTTGATAACTCGACAAATGCTCACTGCAACCAAACTAAGATAAAATACATATAAACAAGGCATCGGCTCAATAACTGGAAAAATGCTCACTACAACCAACCTAACAACCTAACACAGATAAACAAGGCATCTACTCACTATAAACAACCAAATATAGCCATTCGTGAAATTGAAGTGGACAATTCATATTTAAACATCACATAGCCCTATTGAACAATGCATTTTTGCATAACTGAAAAATTAAACATGACACAGTTATAGCACCGCACGACAAATGCTAATACAACAAAGGGTATGGGTTGGCAAGCTAGAAAAGGTAAGATTTGCTGATAGGATGTTGACTCACATTTCATCGATGGGATCCTTCTAGTTGGAAGAGCACATACCCATGGTGGAGGAACCTTTGTGGGTGCCCTCCTCGTGGTCGTGGTCGATGAGATCTGACTTGGCAATTGAGGAATCCAAGCCGCCACCATAGAACATGTCCTTCGGAAATAAAAAAAATGGGCTCGATGGCGTATAACGATCACAAATCCTTGACCGCTTGGTGGAAGAGATCAGCGGCACGGCCATCGAAGTGATTAACGGCGGTTGAACCACAGGGGTTGGGGATGGACCACGTAACCTGTCACATGACCCGCGTGAAGCTGTCGCTGTCGACAAGGTTGATGTCGTAGCCAACTTTCCCGATATACAGTAATGCGCAAGCCCGCTGACATGAAGCGTTTGACATGGCCACGTAGTCAACCTCTTCGCCGGCTTCCAGGATGACGTGTTGCTCCGGGATCGACAGGTCGGGGCAAACGGCGGCCACCTCACCAACATCCGCCGGAGAGGCCATGATAAACCACTTCTTGGCCGAATGCTCGTCGGGCTCCCTAAGATACATGGCCGAGCTTAGCTGCGACATTCTGGAGCAGGGGATGTGGATCTGGCGGGGAAGGACACCGCATGCCTCATCTAAAAACTCAGGGGAGTGGGGCAACGGTATGGGAATCGTTGGGTAACCCGAACCTTATTATCTAAGCTAGGATGAACGGGCAGACCGACATGGGTTGGCAGCGGCAGCGAGCTAGGGTTCCAGGGGGGAGGGGGAGGGTGGGGGACTGTGGGGGGGGGTTGTGGTGTTTGAGGATACGCCGCGGCTACTGAAAATTTTAGTAATGGTGGGCGGAGATGGTGGTGGATGAGGAGGGCGACGGTTCAAATGTCTCGGCTACTGCAATTTTACTTTAAGTCGGTGCTGGAGGAGTGTGGGTGACGGTTGAAGTACGACGGTTACGAAAAATTGGGTAAAGGAATTGATGCAGGTCGGGAGTGGCCAATATCGCGCATGGTCCAATAAGAATATGCGTGTATGATAATAACAAAAATTCGCGGAACTGCCAATTTTTACGACGCTCAAGGCGGGTAGTTTGTTTTTATATTTCTAGCTAGCTTGTCTATCGAACATGGTTCATCCTAATTTCTAAATAAACTCACCCGCCTTTAGCTTGCGCAGTTGTGGTGATTTTACAACGCACTTGCATCGCACACGGTTAAGCCAGTGCATGCACCATTTTGCTCGCGCTGGCACAGTCATGGTGATTTTACAGCGCACTTGCATCGCACACTATTAAACCAGTACCTCCACCATTTTCTTGCGCTTGCGCAGTCGTGGTGATTTCACATTGCACTTGCATCGCACACGGTTAAGCCAGTACCCGCACCATTTTGCTCGCGCTTGCGCAGTCGTGGTGATTTCACAACGCACCTGCATCACACGGTTAAACCAGTACGCACTTGCATCGCAAACGGTTAAACCAGTACCTCCACCATTTTCTCGCGCTTGCGCAGTCATGCTGATTTTACAGCGCACTTGCATCGCACACGCTTAAGCCAGTACCTACACCATTTTGCTCGCGCTTGTGCAGTCGTGGTGATTTTACAACGCACTTGCATCACACACGGTTAAGCCAGTACCTGCACCATTTGCTCGCGCTTGCGTAGTCGTGGTGATTTCACAGCGCACTTGCATCTCACACAGTTAAACCAGTACCTCCACCATTTGCTCGTGCTTGCGCAGTCATGCTGATTTTACAGCGCACTTGCATCGCACGCGATTTGTCGGTGTACTAAAATAGGGGCACTCTTTTGTACCCCTTATTTGTGCACGGGCAGTCAGAGCCGCGCCCACGGCCACACTTAAGCAGGGCGGAGACAGGAAATCAGAGCCATAAACACAAAAACAATCAGTGCAACGCCAAAGACCGAGACCACAGAGAGCAGATGGACGAAGCAGGTTTCCCCGGCAAAACCCTTGCCGGGGCAGCCTCAGCAGCCCCGGCAAGACCCTTGCCGGGGCGGCTCGCCCACACCAGCGAAGTGAGCCACCCTCGCACCCACGATCTCCAACAACATCAACTACGTTGGGCCAGGCTCGGGAAGCACCTCCATGGTGGCATGCAAATCTTTGTGAAGACAAAGAATATTCAAGATCAGATGGGGATTGGAAGGCAACGATCCTCGACAAGATTCTTGCCAAGGAAACCCACAAGACCCCTAGCAAGATCCTTGCCGGGGACGACAGCGTGCCACGGCAAGACCCTTGCCGGGCCACCCGGCAAGGCCCTTGCCAAGGGCGTCAGTGGGGCCACTGCCAGGCCCGCACCAACCAAGTCTCCACCGCTGTTCACATGCAGCTGCCAGCTCAACCAGCTGGGCAGGCACCTGCGTGGCAACATGCAATTTCCAGGCCAACTCAGGACACGCCTGCATGGCCGCATGCAGATCTTCGTGAAGGCTCCACTACCGCGCCACCTCAGCTACTTGCCTGCCTACATGGAGCCGCATGCATCGCTGGCCAGGGCGCGTGTCGAAGCGAGGAGGATCGGCGACGGACGGGACGGGCCTCGCTCCCATCCCTGATAAAGCAAGAAGACAGCTAAGCTACGCATTAAATGCATCTTGTCCTGTAATACGAGCGATAATCTCATAGCATTGTAGGCCTTTCCACCTCCTGTGTGCCACTATGACAGCCCCTTTCGACTATAAAAGGAGGCCCATGGCGTACTGGAGAGGGATTCGGTTCTTTTGAACCACGCAGCCACCGTAGCTAGCTCAAGAGCTCAAGAACATTCAATACATCCACCAAAGCAGGACTAGGGTTTTACGCATTCCTCGCGGCCCGTACCTGGGTAAATGATCCTTATGCTGATTACTAATCTTGCTCTTCTCACAACCCTGCGCCCCCGCAGCCGCAGAAGGGATCCTTGTGATCCCATAGGTGTCGTTTCCCACGGTCATCTTTGGCGCGCCAGGCAGGGGGGCGCAATTGTGAGAATCTTGTCTAGTAGTTGGCCTAGCAGTTCCTCAACGCCATGACTCCCGTGAAGGAGACGGCTGGGAGAAAATGGTGCCGCCTGCGAGCGCGAAGGACGCCAGCGCGGCAATAGAAAAGATAAGTCATTCAGGGCCTTGAGTTATTTCCTTTCTATACATAAGGTTATCGTCCTCGAAGATCTTGCCTATGTATGGAAAACCTGCACGCAAAGGGGCCCTCCCGTGATTGGCAACGCCCTTATTCTGTTTCGAGTCTGCTCAACAGCTCAAAGCGGCCGTGTCGAGAGTGGCAGGGTAGCCTTCCGCACTTGGCAACACTCTCGATTCTAACTCGAGTCAATCTTGAAAGTTCAAGCGGCCGCGCTAAGGGCGGCAAGGTGGATCGCCCGGCAGCACGCGCACCCGGCAGGCCAATGGGGATTCGTCCCCAAGACGCCGCCCCGAGTTTGCACACCGGCAAGCCTACCCAGTTACGTAGGGTGGGCATACAAGGAAAAATCGAACAGGAAAATAACATGCATAATATCAAGAGTACTACAAAGTTATGTTACACCAATTGTTGCTGCAGTTCTAACTAAATATGTGAATTGTCTTGGTCATGAACCTGCAGCTAGCGGTAGCAAGAGACGGGGTGTCTAGTCCCGACGCTGGCCCTCCAGCCTCTGGATCCCGCTAATGCGGCTGATGACGGGCTCGATGCGCTCCTCGAGCACTGCGAGGTCCGCGTCGTCCGGCAAGCTGTGCAGCGAGGCATCAAAGTCAAGGCTGGGGTTCCAGTGCACCAGCTTGGTGAGAACCTTGGTTATGGCGCCCTGGCAAAGCATCCGGGCCTCGTCGGCCAAGGAGCTCGCCCGGTTGGAGTGGAGCTGCTCCAGGGCCCTGAGGAAGCTCTCAAAAAAGATGGTCAGACTAGCGTTGGGGCTCAGATTTGGTTCCGGGGCGTACCTCACGTCCGACACCTTCATCTTGGCCAGTTGCTCGGTGATTCTGTTGGCAACGGCGACAAGGAGGCCGATCCAACGTTTCTCGCCATCGACCTGGTCCTTGAGATTGGCGGCCACGTATGCCCGGAGCTGCTCCTCCACCGCCAAGCGCTGGGTCAGGGCCCCCTCCCGGGTTTTGGCCTCCTCGAGCGCCCCCTCGAGGCCCTCCAGCTTGAGCTTCAGGTCCTTGACAGTGTCGTTGGCGGTGGAAAGTTGCTCAGCTCTGCTAAGGACCTCGGATTGTGCCTCGACTAGGGCCTCGTTGAGCATGTTCTTTTTCGAGGATAGCTCTGAGGCTTGTTTCGTCAGGCCATCCCGCTCCACCTCCAGCTCCTTCGTCTTGCCGGCATGAACCAGGGCCTGGGCATCGAGCGCCTCTTAGTGCCTCCTCTCCAGCTCACGGGTCCGCTGCAAGACAAGCTTCTCCACCTCTTCATCCTTGCCGTGGAGCGTGGCGGTGAGCTTCTCCTCGCGCGTGGCAAGGTCCTCCTCCTAGTAGTTCAGCGCGGCCTCGTGCTGGGTCCGGGCGGCTTCAGCAGCGGCGATCAAGTTCTTCGCCGTCTCTTGGGCCTTCTCGATGTCGGCTAGCTTCATGGTGAGCTCCACGTCACGCTTGGCCAGCTCGGCCTGGGCGGCCTTCAGCTCATATTGAGACTGGCGAAACCAGTGCTGCGTCTCGGTGACGCGCTCCTGGAGGTCCGCCTCCGCCTTCTCCACCACCACCTTCCTGGACTTGGCCTTGTCCAAACGGGCGCGATGGAGAGCTTGGAGCTTTCGGAAGCTGGTGTCCATGGCCTGGAGCAGCCGCTCCTCCTGGGAGCCGTCGCCACCAACGCTCGGCTCATCGACGACCTCGAGCCCGGCGGCGGCAAGCACTTCATCGTCAAACACCTGTCCCTCGACGGGTGTCCTGGTGCTCGACGCGCCTAGGAGGTGGACGAACAAATTGTCACCCACCCTCAGGTACTTGTCGGAGCCGGAAGCAACGGAGGAAGAAGGCTAGTCATCAGCCACCTCCTCCTCCTCCTCGGCAGCGGCCTTGCCGGCCTCCCCGGCAGGCCCCTTGCCGGCCTCCTCAGCGGTGGCCTTGCCGGCCTCCCCGGCAGGCCCCTTTGTGGCGTCCTCAGCAGCGCCCTTGGCGGCCTCCTCGGCGGTGATCTTCTCGGCGTCCGCCTCGGCGGCCTTGGAGACGTCCTCAATAATGGTGTCCACATTCTCTGGGTTTACCGAGGAGGGATCTAGACACTGAAGAAGGGAGTGAGGCAAGACCAAGACCAAGAAAAAGAAGAGAAAAAGCAGGGACGAAAGGCGAATGACTTACCAGTCACAGGCTGGGAAATAGAAGTCCCCTCTCCGCCAGCATTTGGCACCGAGGCGATGCCGCCAGCGACTAGGTTCTCCTCCTCCTCCTCCATGTGCATGGGCTCGATGCTTGGTGCCCTCCCGAAGACGCCCCTTGGGGCGGCGTGGTCGATGGGGGCGGCGTGTCGGGAGTAGCCCTCTACGGCTCCTCCTGCTGCTGCCCTCCTCTTGCGCACCCGGCAAGGTCAGCACCATAGTGTCATACCCCTAACACATGCCGATGAGGGGAGAGTAATCAACTTATGCTGGGGGCTGCTGTCCAGGCTGCTCAACACCACCTGTGGCGCCCCTGAAGTACCAGCCCGGGGCTGGCCTCCCACCAAGGCCTTGGCCCTCTTCACTCTCTGGGCCAGTGTCTCCACGGCCCTGCAAAGACAAAGACAAGTCAAGACAAGTGGCACAGAGTGAGGAAACAGAGATGGCGAAAAGAAGCAGAATGCTTACGCGTCATCCACTTCCTGTTCTGTTGCTTTCCTCTTCCTCCTGGGGCTAAGTGACCCGAAGTCCAAGGCGACCCCGTGTCGACGTCTGCCGGAGGAGGGGAAGGGGCGGAGTATGGACGTGCTTGGACGAAGAGGAGGCAGATGCCTTCTTCTTCGCCGCCGCGTCCTTCACCACCTTCTTTGCCGCCACGGCCCTCGTCTGGCGCACGGACTCCTCCGGGGATTTCGGCCGCCACGCGGCCTTGACGGGCCATACCGGCTCACAGGAAGTGGCCCGGCGCAGGACTCGCCTTCTCCCTAAGGCCGGAGGGTCAACAGCCCCGGCCTCCTCCCCCGACAACTCGTCAGCCGCATCCTCAACAAGAGGAGCCCCGGTGCCGGCGCTGTTGGCCTCCCCGGCGGCCTCCGCCCACCTGGCGAGCTCCTCCTCCTTCGCGGCCATCGCGTCCTTGTCCTCCACGCCGCCGGTGCTACCGGCCTCCTCGGCAAGCTGCGCCTCCCTCGCCCTGGTGGCGATGTAGTTGAGCTTCGCTTGGGTGGTGTCTTGGACAAGCAGCCGTGCTCGGCGTCCACGTTAATGTATCCCTGTGCAGAGTGTCAAAGAACTACTGCACCTCGATATCCTCCGGCTCGACCCAACTCGGGTCAAGGCCATGTGCGTTGCAGTCCGGCATCATGGCGATGATCTTGTTCCGGTGCGAATTATTGCACAGCGGGACCACTCCCGCCGGCAACATGAACAAGGGCCCCTTGAAGACCTTGTTGGCCTTCGTGACGGCCCTCGCGACCTTGCCGGTCCGCTCGACCTCGCCGTCGCGGCCCACGTCGAGCTGGAAGAGCAGCTAGCAGAAATGGGCATGCCCCATCACCGTGAAATTGTGGTCGAGGCCAGGGCGAAGCCGCATGATGTCGGCGGGGTTCGTGAAGAGCCAGGCCGGCCTCCCCTTGTTGTGCAGCGGGGCGATCCGGTGGCGGATGAAGTCTGCCCCGATCATTTCGAGGGTGAGCCCGGCCTCAGTGAGCCGAAGGATCCTGGTGGTGGCGATCGTGAGCTTCTTGTCATCGGCGTCGACCTTGCTCCAATCGCCTCTGCGGACCGGCGGTGCCCGGCGAACTTCGCAGAATGCCGGCGGGTCCCTTTCTTCAATCCAGCACCACCGGCCCCACCATTCTTCCCACCTCTCCCTCATGGCGTCATCCGGGTACATTCCCTTGGACCTTGGGATCCAGGTGATGGAACTAGAAATGGCGCCTCCCATTTGGATCCGAGGGAAGAAGTAATGGCGGAAAAGTGCCGTGTTGGAGTGCACAACGGCGAAACCTTCGCAGAGGTGCGCGAAAAGGGCCATGCACGCCACAACATTTGGGGTGAAATCCAAGAGGCGGAAGCCAAAGGAGTGCATGATGTCCCAGAAGAAAACAGAGAAGGGAGGGAAAAGCCCGCAGGAGAAATAGTCGACAAAGAAAGGGTACCGATTCGGGGCAGCCTCGGCGCAGTTGGTGGGGATGACGCGGGTGGCTGGGTGCCCCGACTCCTCTCCCCCCGTCTTCACCCCCCACAGGGGCTTGAAGGCTACCCGGAGCTCGAACACATCGACTGTCAAGGAGAAGAAGGCGGACTGCGTTCGCTGCACCGCAAGCGCACTCTCCGGCGGCTCCGCTGCTCCGGCATCCTTGGCCACTCCCTTGCCCTTGGTGGACTTTGGCGCCATGGCTGCTCGGGAAGGGGGGCAAGAAACAGAGGACGACGGAGAGCAAGAGCAAAGCTTGGGGAAGAAGAGGGAGGCAAACAGAGGCTTCCGAGATTGGGATTGCACGGAGGGTAAAAGGAACAGTACGCTCGTGGTTATCCCTTTTTATGGGGAAGGTGCAGGTCGCGCTGCCCATTTACTGTGATGTGACGCATGAGTGCGGGAACCGCCTCACGCATGCCGCCCACGTCACGCGAACCTTTCCACATCGCGCATTCAACGCGGGTCGTGGGAATCACAGCACATGAAAAGTTTTACCGCGGTAAAAACCGCCTCGCCTGCCCGCGCATCGTTCTGGGCCTAGCCCAACAACATGTCGCGCTTATGTGTGGACCAGGCCCGGGGGCTCCTGTCGATGTACTAAAATAGGGGCGCTCTTTTGTACCCCTTATTTGTGCATGGGCAGTCAGAGCCGTGCCCACGGCCACACTTAAGCAGGGCGGAGACAAGAAATCAGAGCCACAAACACAAAAACAATCAGCGCAACGTCAAATACCGAGACCACAGAGAGCAGATGGACGAAGCAAGTTTCCTCGGCAAGACCCTTGCTGGGGCTGCTCAGACCCTTGCTGGGGCGGCTCGCCCACACTAGCGTAGTGAGCCACCCTCGAACCCATGGTCTCCAACACCATCAACTACGTTGGGCCAGGGCTCAGGAGGCACCTCCATGGTGGCATGAAGATCTTTGTGAAGACAAAGAATATTCAAGATCAGATGAGGATTGGAAGGAAACGATCCTCGACAAGATTCTTGACGAGGAAACCCGTCTTGACGGGGACGATAGCGGGCCACGGCAAGACCCTTGCCGGGCCACCTGGCAAGGCCCTTGCCAAGAGCATCAGCGGGGCCACTGCCAGGCCTGCACCAACCAAGTCTCCACCACCGTTCACATGCAGCTCCCAGCTCAACCAGCTGGGCAGGCACTTGCGTGGCAACATGTAGCTTCCAGGCCAACTCAGCACACGCCTGCATGCCGGCATGTAGATCTTGGTGAAGGCTCCACCACCGCGCCACCTTAGCTGCTTGCCTGCCTACATGGCGCCGCATGCATCGCTAGCCAGGGCGCGTGTCGAAGCGAGGAAGAGCGGCAACGGACGGGACGGGCCTCGCTCCCATCCCCGATAAAGCAAGAAGACACCTAATCTACGTATTAAGTGCGTCTTGTCCTGTAATACAAGCGATAAGCTCATAGCACTGTAGGCCTTTCCACCTCCTGTGTGCCACTGTGATAGCCCCTTTCGACTATAAAAGGAGGCCCACGGCATACTGGAGAGGGATTCGGCTCTTTTGAACCACGCAGCCACCGTAGCTATTTCAAGAGCTCAAGAACATTCAATACATCCACCAAAGCAGGACTAGGGTTTTCGGCATTCCTCGCGGCCCGAACCTGGGTAAACGATCCTTGTGCTGATTACTAATCCTGCTCTTCTCACAACCCTGCGCCCCCGCAACCGCAGAAGGGATCCTCGTGATCCCATAGGTGTCGTTTCCCACCGACACGGTTAAGCCAGTATCTGCACCATTTTGCTCATGCTGGTCACCCTATGGGACCTACTCCCTCCTTTCACACACATTTGTTCTTTTAGAAACTATGTGTGATGGCTAGTGTGTCGCCCTAGCCTTCAATGAGCACTGACACTGGTAGCGGGAAACTGATGGGAGAAGAGGTGGGAAACCGATGAGAGGAGTGACGGGAAACGGCAGCCTGTTTAGAAAACGTACAAGAGAAGGAATGGTGAGCTAGACGACGCATGTGCACAGTACTTACCCATGAATTGCATGTGCTGTCAAAAGGGATGAGGTTGTCATTTGATTTGGGAGCATCCAACGGTGCAGACGTACGATCCGTGGGGTTTGGGTTCTGGCGAATCAGAACGCACGACTCATATCATGGGCGGCATCGGCCATGGTTTGGTAGGCACACGGCTTTCGTTTGGCCTTTTTATACGCTAATTGAGTTTCCTAGGCATTTAATGTCCATAATTCAAATCTGGACTTCAAATACATGCTCCAGTTCACCAAAATGGCTAGAAAAATTATACATGAAAGTTGGCATGGTGTCATGTCATGAAAGTTGGCATGGTGTCACGTCATGGCGCATATATGTCGTGGTAAAAACATTGTCCAATTTGGGCCAAGCTTTATTACAAACCTCAAATGAACTCTAAAAAGGTTAAAAGTTGGCATGGTATCATCATTTCACCCACATAGCATGTTCTAAAAAGTTGAGAGCGTTACGACAAAAAATGGCTGCACTTCGCGTGCAAAATGGACAATCTCTTTCGAAGTATCAAGGTTCCAACGAAAACTCATCCGTTACAAAGGGATTTCACTTTTTTGAACTTATTTGAACTCCAGAATTTTTGTGTGTTCAAAATGCACCATTCAAAGCCACATCATCAATTTTCAACCCTTTCTGACTTCATTTGGTATTTTTCATGCATTTACTGATTTTTTTTGAGCTAAATGACCCTGAATTGAAAAACACTTCAAATGAACTCTGAAAAGGTTGAAAGTTGGCATGGTATCATCATTTCACCCGCATAGCATGTTCTAAAAAGTTGAGAGGGTTAAGGTAAAAATTGGATGCACTTCGTGTGCAAAATGGACAATCACTTTCGAAGGCATGGTGTCACGTCATGGCACATATATGTCATGGTAAAAACATTGTCCAATTTGGGCCAAGCTTTATTATGAACCTCTTACAAATCGGAGCTTCTCTCAACAAGAAGCCTTGTGGTTCCGATAGGGAAACGTGTTCCCCTTGTTGTCGAAATGTCATCATGGCCTCTTTTCGCCTTGTATTTTCTTCTACGAGAAACATGGAACTACATAATATCCATGCTGAAATTTAAACTTATTCATGGTTCGTTTGGCCTTTTTATACACTAATTTAGTTTCCTAGACATTTAACGTCCATAATTCAAATCTGAACTACAAATACATGCTCAGGTTCACCAAAATGGCTAGAAAAATTGTACATGCATGTGTCCTTGGGTGCATGTTTAATTAGGTCCCATGCCAGGAATGGGAACAAATTACAACCATACCGGCGTCCTAGCTCATCCTCAAACATTTGGAATCTTGGGTTTCAAATCCCCATAAAATCCATAACTCTCCAGAAAGTCATCAAAGGTGTCATGGTGTCGTCATGGTACATATATGTCGTGGTAAAAACATTGCCAATTTGGGCCAAGCTTTATTACAAACCTCTTACAAACCGGAGCTTCTCTCAACAAGAAGCCTTGTGGTTATGATAGGGAAACGTGTTCCCCTTTTGTCGAAACGTAATCACGACCTATTTTCACCTTGTATTTTCTTCTACGGACAACATGGAACTACATGATATCCTTGCTGAAATTTAAACTTATTCAAGGTTTGTTTGGCCCTTTTCTACACGAATTGAGTTTTCTAGGCATTTAATGTCCATAATTCATATCTGAACTACAAATACATGCTCAAGTTCACCAAAATGGCTAGAAAAAATGTACATGCATGTGTCCTTGGGAGCATGTTTAATTAGGTCCCATGCCAGGAATGGGAACGAATTACAACCTTACCGGCGTCTTGGCTCGTCCTCAAACATTTGGAATCTCGGGTTTTAAATCCCCATAAAATCCAAAACTCACCAGAAAGTCATCAAACGTGGCATGGTGTCACGTCATGGCTCATATATGTCATGGTAAAAACATTGCCAATTTTGACTAAGCTTTATTACAAGCCTCTTACAAACCAGAGCTTCTCTCAAGGAAGCCTGATGGTTCTGATAGGGAAACGTGTTCCCCTTGTGGCGAAACATAGTTGCTCCCTCTTTTCGCCTTGTATTTTCTTCTACGATAAACATGGAACAACATGATATCCATGCTGAAATTTAAACTTATTCATGGTTCGTTTGGCCTTTTTATACACTAATTGAGTTTCCTAGGCATTTAATGTCCATAATTCAAATATGAAGTACAAATACATGCTCCAGTTAACCAAAATGGCTAGAAAAATTATACATGCATGTCTCCTTGGGTGCATGTTTAGGTCCCACGCAAGGAATGGGAACGAATTACAACCTGACTGGCGTCTTGGCTTGTCCTCAAACATTTGGAATCTCGGTTTTTAAATCCCTGTAAATCCAAAACTCACCAGAAAGTCATTAAAGGTGGCATGGTGTCACGTCATGGCACATATATGTCGTGGTAAAAACATTGCCAATTTGGGCCATGCTTTATTACAAACCTCTTACAAACAGGAGCGTGTCGCAAAAACCCTCGTGGTTTTGATAGGGAAACGTGTCCCCTCGTGGGTCAAACGATAATCGCTCGCTCTTCTAGCCTCGTATTTTTTTTACACGCAACACGTATGGAACAACGGGAGATTCGCGCTGAACTTTGAAATTATTCAGGGTTCATTTGACCCTTTTTATTCATTAATTGAGTTTTCTAGGCATTTAATGTCCATAATTTAAATCTGAACTACAAATACATGCTCAAGTGCACCAAAATGGCTAGAAAAAATGTACATGTGTCCTTGGGGTGCATGTTTAGGGTTCGTTTGGCGATTGTATATATTACTAATTAAGTTTTCTACGCATTAAATGTAGTCCATAATTCAAACTTGAACTACAAGCACAAAATGGGTGGGAAATCGTACATGTGTCATTGGGTGCATGTTTAGGTCTTATTTAAGAAATGGGAATGAATTACAAACTTGTCGTCGTCCTGAAACATTGAGAATCTCGGTTTTTAAATCCTAGTAAATCAAAAACTCACTTAAAAACATGAAACTTGGCATGGTTTCATGACATGGCACATATATGCCGTGGTAAAAAAATCTTCCAGTTTGAGAAGAGGCGTACACATTAGTAGCCAATGAAGTCCTTTTTGAAACAATAAGCTGACACGTTAATATCACAAACGGTTGTATCATATGAACCGTGTCAATATTTAACCATACTAAGTGGCATGCATGCAGCTGTTTGATTAGACGGGACGAGCGCTAGAAGTCCACCATGCAGGCTCAACGGTATGTGTGCGAGCAGTCCGCCGTGCAGGCTCGATGGGACGCGTGCATCCTATCCACCTCGTAGGCTCGACGGGACACGTGCGAGCAGCAAGGCCGCCCATGTTCACCGGGAAGCGAGCTCTTTGACCTCCGTGCACCAGCCACAGCCCGCCTCGCTCAAAACTTTGCCATTAATGGGTTAATTAAATAGCCTGGACGAAGGTTTTTTAGGGGTGGACGGAGAGTGTTTGGTTGTGATCCCATGGCAACATTTGCTTTGTTCGTGTTTTCAACTCGTATTCCGCTGTAATTTAAATTGCCACATAGGGCATCGGATAATATGATGACAAATAAAATTGCAACGGATAGTACGACGGAAAATTTACAATGGCGCGGATAATAATTGTCGTACATATTCCAGATAATTTTAAATGCCACATGCGGCAAAGTTCGGAAGACACGGGGGCAAGAGAAGAAGGAAATCATAGACAACGATCTAGATCGCTGCTGTATCTAATCTTCGATGGATCGCTGGGCGATGACAACCTCCAGCTCCTTCCTCATTTCCTCACGGCTTTGCTTGAAAGCAACCACAGATTCCTCCACCTCCTGCTCGCGCTTGATCCGGATCTTCCTCAAGTCACCCATCAGTTCCTCGACAACCGTTGTCAGTGTCACCCCCGAGGCACTGCTCTGCTCATGCAGCATCTACCAGCCGGCGGCCTCCTCCTCCTTCTTGGGGAGCGCCTTGAGGAGCTTCGCATTGTCACCCATGTGTTGCTCGACGAGGCCGGTCGCCTTGTCAACCGAGGCATCGCTGATCTCGAGCAGCTTCATCAAGCCGTCGACCAGCTCCTGTTGCTTCATCAAGCCAGCGAGAATGTCGTAGCCACCGGCCAAGGACTTCAGCAACGCCAGCTTGTCGCGATTGCCGACGAGGCGAGTGCGCTTATGAGAGCCCTCGCTGCCTGTGAGAGCTTGTTCGAGGGCTCCGTGGCGCGCTAGGACATCTCTGCTATGGCTGCTGCTTCGCGGCGGGACCTCTCTAGTGCTTCCATGGCCTTGGTATTTGCTACCTGGTTATATGCCCACCCGAAACTCCTCCTACCAGTCATGGCGGAATGACTTGACAGGAAAGACCAGTTTTGTAGGTGATGAGGAGAGGAACTGTGAAGTAATTTTTGAGTGGGTAGTTTTTATAGCCCGGTGCTAAATGTGAACACATATTAGTTTGATGGGTGTGAACACATATTAGTTTGATCTGTGTGAACAGATTTGCAATTACTTATTGCGTTGTAATGTGCAACGTGAGGAGAAACAAAGTCAAAATTTATTGATGGTTCTGGGCCCACAAAGCCCCATTTTTGTTGTTTTGTCTCATCGCAAACAATTCTTTTGGATCAACCGTATGCCACGCATCGGAAGCCCGAAACATGGGCCCTTGCTCTCGGATGTAGGTGTACGTGTCTGCCCACTATCACACACGGTCACCATCGTGTCCTATGGATTCGCTGTCGCGTCTCCCATGGGGTGCTAGAAGCTTGAGCACGTGGTTGCTCGCCAACGTCCCTGCTTATTTTTCTTTTTGTGTTGGTCCGTGGCGTCCCTGCATGCGCTCTGCTCGATGTTGAGGCAAATTTACAATGGCAACGGTTAATAATTGTCTTACATATTCATGATAATTTAAAATGCCACATGCGGCAAGGCACAAAACACTCAGACCTACTTATGCATACAATTATAATAAAATATAGGCTAAAAAGCTGAGCCAGCGGCCTTCTGATGACGGTCTTCTCGGACTCCATGATCAGCATATCACCCTTGCGGCCGTACATTATGTGTAACTTACTAATCTTCACACACGAGTACTCACAGATGCATCATGTGCGATAATCCTAGCCACTGCAATCAACTAATTTGAATTTTTTTAAAGTTTTTTGTACAAACAGAATCACACACGAACTTACTATAGTAACCGTTTGTGTTCTAATTTCTCATCCCAAACAGTCCATCCGAGTGTGCTGTTTGCTGCGTATCACACATATCTGGTTTACATAAATCGTTTGTCTTCTTTTGGCTGATCGCAAATGCCGCATATCACACACATCTTGTTAAGATGAACCATTTCCGTTCTCTTGCCTAATCGAAAATAGTTTGTCCGAGCGAACCGTATGCATATATCGCACACACCTTGATCGGGCTATCCGTTTCTGTTGCATTCCCTAATAGCACATAGTTCATCAGAGGGAACTGTATGCCATATATCGCACACACATTTATATGGCTGCCCGTTTCTGTTGTTCTTCCTCATCGCAAACAGTTCCACTGGATCAACTGTATGCCCTTCATCGCACACGCAACTTAAATATGAACCGTGTTTGATGCATCCATCATTGCAAACATTTTGGACATTTTTGATGGTTCTCTGGCACCACTGTTTGCAATTATTGCATCGCACACAGTTTCTCGAAGGGTCTCTGATCGTAGTGTCATGTTAGCAGCATCCTGCAGTAGTGTATAGCCATGAGCAAATTCACTCAACACCGCGCCAAAGTCGAAGTTACAGCCGGCGTATTGAGTCGCCAACGGTTTCTAGCAGCGAACGGTGTCGTCACCCTCCCAATAATGATGACCGCCCCATGGGCATAACTCACCCCGTGTTGAGACTAATGCTCAAGCCTTTGTAGATCAGGCCAGGGCCCAACACGAGGCGGAATTGGTGGCCCAATTGGGGGCTCATCGACACATTTAGTTAAACCCTTCAGCGTCTGTGGAATTGGGGATGACTTCCAGGATAGTTCACGTGCCATGTCGAGCGCCGGCTCTACGCAATGAGAGTTTGCCTAAGGACTTTAAGGGCCCCGTAAGGTGTAGAATTACATAGATAATCTTCCGCCTGAGGCTTGGATTGAGAGCTATGAGCTGGCGATGGAGATGTTGGATGTGAACGACACTGTATGCGCCAAGTACTTCACCATGATGCTCGATGGACCGGCACGAACCTGGTTGAAAGGGCTACCGGCCAACTCCATCAATTCATGGGCTGAGTTGAAGGCATACTTTATTGAAAATTTCAAAGACACATGTAAGCAGTCTCTATCGATCATTGATCTGGAAGTTTGCATACAACGCAAGGATGAGTCGTCCCACCACTGGTTTGCCGGGTTTCAACTATTATCCACTCATCGAATACTGAAAGTGCTAGTAATCGACTAGAGGAGGGTAAATAGGCGATTTTTATGAAAGTCTTCAAAAGACGGTGGCTTTGAAAATAAACAGGTAAACTTAGCCAATGTAGTAAGCAGCGAAATGAAGACTACACTAGGCAAGGATTAGTCAAGCATACAATACAGTGAAAGCACGAAGACTAACTGCAATAGGTAGACAAGATCAGAATGGAAGATAGTACGAAGCTAAACAGATATAAGTCTTCACACGATGAAGTCAAATGAATCAGGCAAGCAAGCAATGACTTCATGAAGACAAACTATAAAGTAAGGAGAGTAGAGGATAGAACCAGTTGCTTGGTGAAGACAAGGATTTTGTAGACCAGTTCTAGTTGCTGTGGCAACTGTACTTCTGGTTAGGGAGGCTGAGATTGAACTCAGAAGACTGTGTCTTCACCTTATTCCCCTTGAGATAAGGATACCCAGTCCTCGCCCAATCACTCTGGTAAGTCTTCGAGGTAGACTTCCAAACCTTCAAAGACTTCATTCACCGGCAATCCACAATTACTCTTGTATGCTCAGAACGCGACGCCTAACCGGCTGGAGGATTCATAGTCCTCAAGTGTAATAAGTCTTCGGATCATGCAGACAGAAAGACTTCAGTGATGCCTAACACTCTTTGGCTCTGGGTGTTTTGGGCTTTGTCCTCGCAAGGATCTCTCTCGCTCTCTCTCTCAAATGCTTCGGAGGTGGGTTTCTCTCAAACGACAAAAGCCGTGCACTAACTCTGAGGAGCCACCAATTTATGGTGTAGGGGGTGGGCTATTTATAGCCAGGAGGCAACCCGACCTGATATGTCCGAAATGACCCTGGGTTACTATGGAACTGACACGTGTCTAACGGTCAGATTTCGAACACACGCTGCAGCTTGGCTTGGGCTACAAGCAAAGCTGACTCATCCAGCTCCGGATAAGGTTTGCTCTCATTTTCTTCGCTCGAAGACATAGGATTTGGTTGAGCATCACATCAGTCACTCTGACTTTGTTCACTTGGACCCCACTTAATAGTGCGGTGGTTCCTATGACTCAATAAAGAAGAAAGGAAACTACGAAACAATTATGTCTTTGCACTCCGTAGTCTTCAAGTGAATATCTTCACGTGTCATAATCTTCATTGTGAATGTCTTCATGAACCACTATTATCTTCAGTGTCTTCACACATTTTAGGGGTCATATCTGGTAGGTAAACCGAATCAATGAGGGACACTACCTGTGTTATCCTACAATTCTCAGTCCCTCAACCACGCTTGTCGTTAATACTCCAAAACCAACTAGGGGTGGCACTAGATCAGTTTCGGTGATTGATGACAAACTGGTTGAAGTTTTCAACGGGGATAAAAGTATGTGAAAGTTCAGTTTTGTGAGCATTGTCTTCATACATATAAAGAGGCTCCCCCTGAAGATGTGCATATAAATAGTTTGCTTTTGAATGCAAATGCACATGGCAGGTTTTGCTTTGCGGAGGCCATCTTCAAAGTGTGAAGATAATTCATCATGCATATAAAAAGGTAATGAAAATAATGATATGCTTAATGGAAAATGGATGTCTACAGAATGACTACATGCAGAATTTATCATTTCATCACAAAGTGGCAGCAAGAGTAGCAAACGACCATCGAGTTAAGTGTTACAACTCAAAAACCACAACTTTCAGAACGAGAGTTGTAAGAACTTAGCAAAAATTAAGCAACCACCCATACGGACCCGCTTGAAGACTATCAACTCATATGCTTGTCCCCCTTTTGTCAGTAATGACCAAAAAGGTTTGAAGACATAGAGTATCTACTCGTTCCTAGGTGGAGACAAAGTTGGAGCAGCAGGGTCGGCGTTAGAGTTTGGTGGTGCAGACGGGTCTGGTGAAGCATCGTGACGCAGTGCTGTTATAACCGGCGAAGTGGCGTCATCTTCTTCATCAACGACTCTCACAACAACAGTTGCAGCCGAACATGAGCACTCAAAATCTTCAATGGAGGGTGTGCAACGCCAACTTGCATTTTGAGGAGGCCTGGAGTCAAACTTGAAATTCTCAGTGAAGCCATCCGCGCGAAGATCATCTTCAGCGCAGAGCAAGGTGAGACTCTTCCAAGACCACCAACAGACTTCATGGGCTACAAACGAGTTCTTGGTGGCCAAGTTGTGAATGCGATTGGCATCCACCAAGATACTTTGCATCTGACGCTTCAGCCAGTCATGATGTCTATCCTTCTTTTGATGTAAAGCGACCAGAAGCTCACGGTTATTAAGAACACGAGGATGCTTCTGAGGCCTTTGAGCTATGGTTCTTGCAGTGGCTTCAGTATTGGCACGGTGTGGTAGACGCAGATTCCAGCCATAGGATAAGCAGGAGTTGCAGCATTGGACACATGAACACCTTCAATGGGCTGTGTGAAGCTCTAGAATTCAGCATTCTAAAGGTGGAGGGGCTTCTTGGCAGGCTCAGGGTAGATGGCTCCAACAGACATATCAATATCAGGCAGAAAGAACAATGTGGTTGCACGCTGATGGCCGATAGTCAATAGTTGAATGACGCTTAATCAAATGCATCACCCATGGAGCATAAAACTTCAGACCAAATAGATCAATCCCGGAAGTAGCAAGTTGTCTGATGAAGAAATCTTGGGTGTTGAATCTGATGCCATTGATGATATAGAATACCAAAGTCTTCATGGAATCTTCAAGTTTGGCTTCAGAAGAATGGCCTTTGATTGGCCAGAGAGTATGCCTTAGAATGTGATACACTGTGCATGGCAGGTACTCAAGGTCCTTAACAAAGAACTCCTTTGGATATTCAGCTTGTTGGGGCAATGGCTTCATCATGCTAAGCATTTGGCTCATGTTTGGCTCTGGCTTCTGAAATATGCTCTGCAGTTCATTCTGATGAAGCAAACAACCAGGTTCATATAACTTACCTGGAGTGGCCAGGGAAGTAAGCTTGATGATATCATGAGCTTTGGCTTCGTGATGTACATCACTTCTCATCCACTCAAGGATCCAAGTCTTTGCATCCCTGTTTTAGCCTCGAATGTGTAGGGTGGCATAGAACTGCAGGAGAAGCTCTTCATTCGAGTGTTCTTTATCAGTCACAAAATCCAGAAGACCAACATCCCTAAGGAAGTCAAGGGCTTCTTCCAGACTTGGCAGCCCAGCCATAGCATCACAATCTAGACGTCTGTGCCAGAAAATCCGGTCTTGATTGTATAAATGTAAGAGTAATAGCTTCGCTGTTGATGGCTCCAAAACCTGTCAGAGGAGATTTTTGGCTTCTTGTATGGGTTCTTCACACTGTCAAAGAAGGTATTGTGGTCTCTGAAGCTGAGCACGCTGAATGAGCCTTGTGTAGTGACATCACTTGGAAGCCTTGGCAGATGTGGCTTTGGCTTCTGAACATGAGGCCTATGCTCCACATGATAATCATACTGGGGGCCAGGAGTAGTAGGAGGAACCATAATTGGCCATCGGACAGTGACAAGCTGACCTTTGCGATTGAAGGCCCTTTCCATTGTATGAGACTGCGGTGGAGGAACAACACCATATGTGGTGATTGGCATCACCGTGGCTTCAGCATTCACATTTGCTTCAGGCTCCACATTGTCTTCAGCCATGACAAGGTCATTGGCTTCAATATTATTATTGGTGGCAGCCTTAGGGTTTCCAACCTCCATCTGGTCAACAACAGGAGGGTCAGGCACGACCACATTCTCTTCAAGAATGACTTGATCAGTAGTAGGGGGGTGTGGCTTCTCTTTCTTCTTCTCTTCTTTCTTCTTCAGCTGATGCAGCTGGAATGTCTTCAACAGCTTTAGCTTCATACTCTTGAGCAGTCATAGAAGGATTTGCTTTAGGGAACACTTGACGTGCTAATGAGCTAGATTGTTGTGAATCTTCTTCTGGAATGGTTGAAATGGAGACATGTGGCCTGAGAGCTTTACGAAGCATGCGAAAAGCTGGCAACGCCTTTGGAGATGGAGTGGTCTCCATGTAATTGTCATCATCAAGCACCGAAGAGGTGACTTGAGAAGGTGGAGTACGGGGTGTTTCAACTTGTACTGGGGTATCTTCTTGTTGGCGCTCAGCCCATGAGTCATCTTGAGCAATTGTCGTCAATGGATGACCAATGCTAATGTATTCACTACTCGCAGGAGCAATCAATGATACCAACTGGGGATCGAGCTGAGGAAGGACTTCATCATCAACTACATTGTCTTCATGACCAATGTCTTCAGCTGCGTTAGGGTCAACAGCTGGAACTTCTTCAGATTCTGGAGCCTCTGTAGGACCAGGCTCATGGAAGACAAGATGACGCTCGCGATTTGCACAGGCAGGGTAGGCAATAGAAGTGGGTTCAACTATGAGGGGATCTAGGGCAGCAGCACGCTCTTTCCTTGAAGACTTAGAGCCTTTTGTCTTCAACTTTTTCTTTGAGGGAGCATCATCAGATGTATCCTTGTGCTTCCTCTTTCTGGCTTAGGCTTCAACTTGCCTGGTCTTCTTGAGCTCAAAAGCAGCAGAGGGGACCTTTAGCTTCGAGCCAGTCATGCTGGCAGGGAAGACAATGCTGGGTTGTCCCTGCCTTGGAGTATCAGGATTAACTTCGGGAGGCTTCTTGTTCTTCTTAGCAACCATTCTGGGGTCGATGCCAGGACGCCCAAGAGCTTTCTTCTTTTCAGCTTCATTGTGTTCTTGCACTCATTTCTGTGCATAGGCCTTCATGCGTTCTCGAGAGCCTTTGGTTTCTTCACGCTTCTTGTGAAATTCAGTCTTGAGGTCATGCAACATCTTCTTGAAACTCTGCACATCAGCCACACTGAGCTTGTGCATGTGCTTCTTGAAATGTGCCTACTCATAATCAATCTTGTTTTTTAGCTTGACGATTTTCTGAGCCAAGGCCAACTCATTAGCAATGGCTCCATGGAATGTGACGTTGATGCCCACTGGCAGCTGCAGACTGTCAATGCTGATGATCTGGTCGTCGAACCACTCATCAATGAAGTTATTCAAGATGTCAACATCAAAGAGGGGTAGATCACTGAAGATCTCTGCCTCTTGCTTGCTCTTGATCAGCATCTCTAGAGCTTCATCACCAAGATCTTCATCGCTTGACAGATCAATGGTGTCTTCCTTGTTGTGCAGAACGGCAGCAGAGTGAGGGGTTGCCCGGAAACCTTCTTGGGCAATTGCTTCTTGATCCTCTTGGACACACAAGACAAATCTTCAAATTGCACACTGGATTCAGGAGGTGCAGTTTTCAGAGGCTTCTTGGTCGAAGCTTTTGGAGCAGCAGGAGCAGAGGGCATTAAAGCTTTAGCCTTTTTCTTCTGCTTTGGTGGTGATGGAGCATCATTAGAGTCTACTTCTTCACCAGATTGCTCCACAACAGCTCTCTCGGTAGCAATGTGGGACAGAAGCCCATCAATGTTGGCAAAGGGGCCAATTTTGTTCTCATTGGCTTCATGAGTACCACCTGACCTTGGTGCAGAGGGGCCAGGGTTGAAGTTGAGGCCAAATTCCTTCTGGTTCTTAACAGCTGAATCCTTTGCAAACTGAAAGTTGCGCTTGAAGAGATTATCTTCATGACACCATAAGAGGGATGATGGGTCAGCATTCTCATCCTGAGGTCCTCGGACCATGCAAGGATAGAACTCCTGATCAATAGCTTCAACCTTAGTCTTCGGTACCAAATTTCAGTACACACAATCACCCCCTGGACGCATGATAGCATTCTTTTCAGCGTATTCAGGTGTTACAAACTTGTACTTGAACCATTTCTCTTCCCAATATCTTCGGATCCACTGGATTTGGTTCTTGCATTGTGTGTAGCTCTCTTCAGGGTCAGACTCATATAGATCTCCAAGAAAGTCCAGTGTTGTGTTGCCACGACGTTGCCTACCTCCTTTTCATGCAGACTTCTCAGTAGCCGTAATGTTCAGATAGATAGGCTTCAGAACAGTGAAAGGGATCCGTCTGCTGGTTAGACAAGAACTGGCTTCAGGAGACTCAATGTGTCGTTGTAAGAATTCTGCAAATGAATGCAGACTCTGAGAACCAAGGGATTCTCCCACAGACATGTACCTGTGACAGCATTAGAGATGCGAGAAGGGGAAGAGGTCATGTGCATTCTCAGAAGATTTTGAAGATAAATCAGTTTAGAAGACATTTCCCTCACAGTGCGAAGACATTCACTTATTGAAGGAAGTTGGTTCCAGATTTGTACGAATCCACGAATAGGTACAAGTGAGGAATCTAACTAGTTTTGACGCATAAGTGAACATACTTTGCAATACATGAGATTCAGAAAGAGACAGATCCAGATTTGAAAGTGTATAAACCACTTTTGGTTGAAGTGGATGGATTTGACAGATCAAAAAGACTACAAAAAGTGAGATTTAATTACCACAGATGAACTGCTAGATGAGGAAGAAGGGAGGCCGAGCAGTCCAATATCCCGCACCCTAACTTGGCCGGGGAAGACACCTATGGCAGAGGCGGAGAAGACGAGGTCCGCGGTCGGCGTGAGGACGACGTCGAAGAAGTCGCGGCAGCTAAGCGCTTTGTCTCCGGCGTCGATGCGAGCTAGCGGTGGCGCTAGGGTTTGAGCAAGATGGCGAGGTAGAAGAAGAGATATTGACCGCGAGGGGGCGAGTATTTATAGGAAGGAGGAGGGCAGCGCAGCGCAATTACGCAGGTGCCCCTGGCAGTTCACATCTGAAGAACACGTGGCGTGTATGCAACTTATCATGAGTTCATATGTTCCCACACACGCCTGGATTGTCGGGTGGTCGTTCTGGCTTCTCTGGTTTTCAGGCAAAGGATAAGACATTAAAAGCGGCTTTAAATGTGTGTCTCTATATCTTCTGCTGACAAGGACACAAAGAAGATATTCCACAAGTGTCAACAGAATGCATATGACTTAGACAGAAAGAATTTGAGGGAGTAGCACAGAAGGGATTCGGGTCTGATCACATTCACTTAGGTTAGAACAAAATAGCAACGCGAAGACATAGCTATAAGTGAATGTTGTAGAGGATAGAACACATATATATAATACTGAAGATAAACCAACATTGCGAAGATATAGATTTTGAAGATAAATCAATGTTGAAGACAATCCAAATGCAAAGATAATGCAATCATGAGGCCAAATGAAAATCTTTGAAAAATTGTGGTGGTGGCGTTACTCACCGTATAGGAAGTATAAGACCCAGACACATCACACAATTATCGTGGTGCTCCGAAGTCAAATTCTGCATTAATGTATTCACACTCAGAGGGTAACTCTTCATTGATTGAATAAATACGTTACATCATGTGTTGCACATCTAAGTCATCAATATGCATAAGCGTTAGGATGTGTGTCCATTCACTGGACATTTGAGGATTCTAAGATATTTAGCGCACACCGCAGCTTGTAAAACCTCTTCTCATCCAAGGTCTTAGTGGAGATATCTGCCAGTTTCTCTTTAGTGTTGACGTGAATGATATCAATGTATTCCTTGTTGACATGATCTCTGAGAAAGTGATGACGAATCGCGATGTGCTTTGTCTTCGAGTGTTGAACTAGATTCTTGGAAAACTTGATGGCGCTTTCATTGTCACAGAAGAGTGGCACATTCTTTGTGTTGATGCCGTAGTGCTTGAGAGTTTGCTTCATCCATAGAAGCTGAGCATAGCAAGATCCAGCAGCAATATATCCAGATTCAGCATGGAGAGTGATACGCAGTTCTACTTCTTTAAAGATCAACATACAAGAGATCATCCAAGAAAGTGACATGTTCCTGATGTGGACTTGCAATCAACCTTGTCACTGACATAATCAGCATCAGAATATCCAACTAGATCAAACGTTGAGCCCTTATGATACCATAATCCTAGTGTTGGGTGTGAGCCAAATATCGAAGAATTCGGTTCACCGCAAGGTGATGCGATTCTTTTGGTGCCGATTGGAATCGGGCATAGATGCAAACGCTAAGCATTGTATCTGGCCTAGATGCACATAAATATAGCAAAGAACCAATCATGGAGTGGTTTACCTTTTGATCGAACTCTTTACCATCGTCGTCGGGCCGAGATGACTTTTGGTTGGCATTGGCGTCGTGTACCCTTTGCAGTCTTGCATTCCAAAAAAAATTCGGCAATCTTTGAGGTACTTTTCTTGTGATATGAAGATGCCATTGTGCTGTTGACGGATTTGAAGACCAAGGAAGAATTTCAGCTCCCCCATCATGGACATCTGATATTGCTCTTGCATAATGTCGTCCACATATATTTGACACACAAACAGTTCATCATCATATGTCTTCGTGAAGAGAGTGGGATCTAGTGAACCAGGTTTGAAGCCTTTGCTCTTCAAGAATTCCTTGAGTGTGTCATACCAAGCGCGAGGTGCTTGGTTGAGGCCATACAGTGCCTTGTTGAGCTTGTACACCATATCAGGATGCTTAGGATCTTCAAAACCAGGCGGTTGAGTGACATACACTTCTTCTTCAATTTTGCCATTGAGAAAGGCACTCTTCACATCCATTTGGTACAAAAGAATGTTGTGATGGTTAGCATAGCCATAGGAGCAAAGGTTTCATCGAAGTCGATTCCTTCCACTTGTGTGTAACCATGAGCAACGAGGCAAGCTTTGTTTCTAACAACTTGTCCAAGTTCATCTTGCTTGTTGCGATAGATCCATTTCGTGCCAATGACATGGTGCTTGCGAGGATCAGGATGTTTGACAAGCTCCCAGACATTATTCAACTCGAACTGTTGAAGCTCTTCTTGCATAGCTTGAATCCATTCAGGTTCCAAGAATACTTATTCAACTTTCTTTGGTTCAGATATAGAGACAAAAGAAAAGTGACCACAGAAATTTGCTAGTTGTGTAGCTCTTGATCGAGTGAGAGGGCCAAGAGCGTTGATGCTATCAATGATCTTCTCAATCTGGACTTTTGCTACTCGAGGATGAGCTGGATGAAGATTTTGATCTGACTGACTATTGTCTTCATCTTCAACATTTGCTTTGGACTAAGCATTGTCTTCAGGTTGATTAGGTGCAAAAATGATGATGTCATCCTCAGCCTGTTCCTCGGATGGTATGATTTCTCTAGTACCCATCAGCTTGATAGCTTCACTTGGTGTAGCTTCATCTAGCACATTTGGCAGGTGCTCTCTTTGCGAGCCATTAGTCTCATCAAACCGCACATCTACAGTTTCAACCACTTTATAGTGAAAGAGGTTGAAGACTCTCTAGGTGTGCGACTCCTTTCCGTAACCAAGCATAAAACCTTCATGTGCTTTTGGTGTGAATTTAGACGTGTGATGTGGATCCTTCATCCAGCACCTAGCACCAAAGACTTTGAAGTAACTGACGTTTGGCTTCTTACCAGCCAGAAGTTCATAAGATGTCTTCTTGAAGAACTTGTGAAGATATACTATGTTGATGATGTCGCATGTAGTATCAATGGCTTCAGGCCAGAATTTTCTTGGAGTCTTGTACTCATCGAGCATTGTTCACGCCATCTCAATGAGCTTTCCGTTCTTACGCTCCATGATGCCATTCTGCTGATGTGTGTAAGGAGCAGAGAACTCATGCGTGATGCCCAAAGTATCAAGATAAATGTCGAGGCCAACATTCTTGAACTCGGTGCCATTGTCACTCCGGATGTGCTTGATCTTGATGCCATAATTCATCATGGCCAAATTTGCGAAGCATCTGAAAACATCCTCCACTTCAGTCTTATAGAGAATTATGTGCTCCCAAGTGTATCTTGAGTAATCATCAAGAATAACGAAGCCATAGAGATGTGCAGTAGTAGTAAGGGTAGAGTAGTGAGTAGGGCCAAATAGGTCCATGTGAAGCATCTCGAAGGGACGTGAGGTAGTCATGATTGCCTTCGAGGGATGTTTGGCTCTAGTCATCTTTCCAGCTTCACACGAACCACATTGATGATCCTTCTTGAACTTGACGCCCTCGATGCCAACGATGTGCTTATTCTTCGCGAGAGTGTACAGGTTCCTCAGGCCCGCATGTCCTATCCGTCGATGCCATAGCCAGCATTCTGAAGCCTTTGATAGAAGACATACGACAATCTGTGGTCCTGCTGTGAAATCTATCATATACAGATCACCTCTTCGATAGCCTAGAGATTTGTTAGATTCCATTAGCACAATACAATGATATTTTCCAAACATCACAATCATGTTCAGATCACAGGGCATTGACACAGACATCAAGTTGTATCCAAGGGATTCAACAAGCATCACTTTATCCATGTGCTGATCCTTTGAGATAGCAACTCTACCAAGACCCAATACCTTGCTTTTACTAGTGTCAGCTAATGTAATGTGGCTCTTAGTAGTTGGACGTAGGGTTCAATCCATAATAAGACTTTGATCACCAGTCATGTGGTTGGTGCAGCCGATGTCCATGATCCATTCAGTGGCTTTTGGAGTTGTACCCTACAACGCAGTTAGCGGGATAGGCTTCACCAAGAGTATTGTGAAGCAATAACATGTAGCAAACAAGCATATTATCAAAGTTTACATTCTGGTTAGGCGTGATAGGATGCACATCAAGGAACCCTGGGACGAAATACATGATAAGACCATTGGAGCATTTTATCTTGCATCCCACAAGATGTTTTAGGTCTCCAGCATTGTCGTCGGAAGATTTAGCTTTCAGGCTGGAGACCTTTCCCTGCAAGAGAAGTTAATTCTTCTTAATCACCCACATTTTTAGGGGTGTCTTAGAAGCAATAAGTCTAAGTGCAGTATCTGAGAACATTGGCTTGGGAGCCCTAGCAAATAGCTTTGCAGGAGGAGAATAGTACTCATAAGAATATGCATAGAAGTTCTTAGTTTTGTGATCATAGCGGCTAGAGGAAACACGCTCATATTCATGAGTCTCATAACGGTTCTCCTGCAAAACATTGGCGTTAAGGTGACCATAAGTGGTCCTCTTTCTGTATGAAGCCTTTGGACCATATGAAGCCTTTGGTCGTTGGTTTTTCTTCTTCCCAGGTGGTGTCATGATGACATTCACGAAAAGCTTCTCAAGACAGCTTTTGGGCACACAGATCTTCTTATGGGGTGACCCGTTCCTGCAGTTAGTACCAATGTACCTGGCAAACACTTCACCATTCTGATTCTTAAACATTTTATAATTTGCATCAAAGGATTCATCAATGACAATTGGGTTAGCACAAGTGAAGCCAGATAGAGTGGATGGGTCAACTGAAGGATCCTTAGTAGCAACCCAGGTGGTTTTGTGGTACTGCTCAGGCGTCCAATATGAACCATCAACGTTCATTTTCCTCTCAAACCCAACACCCTCTTTCCTAGGGTTTCGGTTCAGAATCTGTTTGTTGAGGACATCGCACAATGTTTGATTCCCTTTGAGACTTTTGTACATGCCAGTCTCAAGCAATGTCTTCAACCTAGCATTCTCATCAGCAATAGTAGTGGCATGCTCAGTAGAGGGGTTAGTTACCACATCAATAGTTGAAGATAATGCAACATCAGAAGTAGTAGAACATTCAGCAACAGAGACAACATTATCGCGCTCAAGACACTTTAAGCATGGTGGAACAAATTCTACCTGAGCGGTACTGATCTATTGGGCGAGTAGTGAATCATTCTCTTTTTGAAGATCTTCATGAGACGCTCTCAGTTTCTCTAGATCTTGCGTCCTTTGAAGACAATTGTAGGAAAGCTTCTCATGAGAGGCTGAGAGAGTTTCATGACGACTTTCAAGTTCTTCATACTTAACACGAAGAATTTTAATATCTTCGATTAAGGACAGAGTTTGATTCATTTCCGCGTCCAACAGGTCATCGCATTTGTCTGGCAGCTTTTGAATATGTTCCATAGCAGTTTGTTGCTCAGTTGCAATTTTAGCAGGTGTCTTATAGCTAGGTTTGGATTCACCAGAGGTTACCTTGACACCACGTGCCATGAGGTAGTAGGTTTGATCATATGGCTGGGGTTCGAAAGTCATCGTTTAAAGAGACTCCTTGAATTTGCAGAACCACGGGTCTTGACGGGTTCGATGACCCTCATAGACATCAGAAATCCGGTCCCAAATAAGCTTTGCATTGCAAAGATGCATGATGCGCCTGAACTCATCATTGGATAGACAGGGGCATATGATATCCTTAGCCATGATATCCAGTCGAGTATACTTTTGAATGTCATCAGCGTTCGCCATCATACATAAATCAGTGTGACCAATCTCCGTGAAGGTCCACAGCTCACTGTTCATTGCAAGGAGGCACTTCCTCATCATTGCCTTCCATTTGGGATAATCTTGACCATCAAAAATAGGACACGCAGTAGAGACTTTGATTATCCCTGCAGTCGACATAGCTAAAACTCCAGGTGGTTAAACCGAATCAGACAGAACAAGGGAGTACCTCGCTCTGATACCAATTGAAAGTGCTAGTAATCGACTAGAGGAGGGGTGAATAGGCGACTTTTTATGAAAGTATTCAAAACACGGTGGCTTTGAAGACAAACAGGTAAACTGAACTTATATAGTAAGCAGCGGAATGAAGACTACACTAGGCAAGCATTACTCAAGCATAAAATACAGTGAAAGCACGAAGACTAACTGCAAACAGGATCAGAATGAAATATAGTATGAAGCTAAACAGATATAAGTCTTCACATGATGAAGTCAAATGAATAAGGCAGGCAAGCAATGACTTCACGAAGACAAACTGTAAAGTAAGGAGAGTAGAGGAATGAACCAGTTGCTTGGTGAAGACAAGAATTTGGTAGACCAGTTCCAGTTGCCGTGACAACTGTACGTCTGGTTAGGGAGGCTAAGATTGAACTCAGAAGACTGTGTCTTCACCTTATGGCCCTTGAGCTAAGGACACCCAGCCCTCGCCCAATCACTCTGGTAAGTCTTCGAGGTAGACTTCCAAACCATTCCAGACTTTGTTCACCACAATCCACAATGACTCTTGGATGCTAAGAACGCGACGCCTAACCAGCTGGAGGATTCACAGTCCTCAAGTGCAATAAGTCTCCGCATCATGCGGACAGAAAGACTTTAGTGATGCCTAACACTCCTTTGCTCTGGGTGTTTTGGGCTTTGTCCTCGCAAGGATCTCTCTCTCAAATGCTTTGGAGCTGGGTTGCTCTCAAATGACAAAATCCGTGCACTAACTCTGAGCAGCCACCTATTTATGGTGTAGGGGTGGGCTATTTATAGCCAGGAGGCAACCCGACCTGATATGTCCAAAATGACACTGGGTCACTAAGGAACGGACACGTGTCTAATGGTCAGATTTCAAACACACGCGGTAGCTTGGCTTGGGCTACAAGTAAAGCTGACTCATCCAGCTCTCGATAAGGTTTGCTCTCAATGTCTTTGCTCAAAGACATAGGATTTGGTTGATCATCACATCAATCACTCTGACTTTGTTCACTTGGACCCCACTTAACAGTACGGTGGTTCCTATGACTCAATAAAGAAGAAAGGAAACTACGAAACAATTATGTCTTCACACTCCATAGTCTTCAAGTGAATATCTTCACGTGTCATAATCTTTGTCGTGAATGTCTTCACGAACCACCATTAATTGTCTTCAATGTCTTCACACATTTTTAGGGGTCATCTCTGGTAGGTAAACCGAATCAATGAGGGACACTACCTGTGCTATCCTGCAATTCTAACAAACACATTAGTCCCTCAACCACGTTTGTCGTCAATACTCCAAAACCAACTAGGGGTGGCACTAGATGCACTTATAGATGGCATTACAGCTGGCTCTGCAGTTTTGATTCTAGAAAATAATTGCCATTACAGCCGGCTTAAACGTCACTACAATGACATGGGAGAGCTCATGGCGGCTCTCATCAAGTATGCCAACTCATACAACACTAAGGACCCAGGGTCAAACGATGAGAAATCCAACAAAGCAAAGAAGAATGGCAATGGTAAGAGTCAGTAGCAAAATGTGACCGGACATAATTGTTAGGGTAATGGCAGCAAGTGCAAGCACACCAATGGAGGATCAGATTTTGTAGCTAACACTAACACCCAGCATAACAACCAGTGTCGTAAGGGTAAGCCGCCGTAGTTTGGAGGACCAAGGTTTAACCTTGAGGCGATGTTGAATGAGCCTTGCTCAAAACACAGTCCTCCGAATAGGCCAGGGGGTCATTTATGGAAGGATTGTTTTATTATGAAGGAACACAAGATTTCTGACTCTCATCCGAGTCATAAAAACAATGGTGTCCCACACGGCGGGTCAGGATCCGACTCTGGTGCTGGCGACTCAAACTCTGGATATCAAGGTCAGGGCAATCAGGGTTGTTATAACCAACAGCACAGTCAGGGTAACCAGCAACAACAGTCAGGGTATCAGAGTAATCCAAAACAACTTAACAGTGGCCAGTACCATGTTTTCACCACAAGTCTTTGCAAGAGAGATCAGAAGGTTCATAAGCGCGTGGTTAATTCGGTTGAGTTGGCGACGCCTCAGTATTTGCGATGGTCAGAACAACCAATCACATGGAGCCGTTCATATCACCCACCCCGGGTTGATAATCCAGGTCAGCTAGCGCTGGTGGTAACTCCTCAGGTTGGGGGTTACAAATTCAAGGAAGTCCTCATGGATGGTGGAAGTAGTATTAGTATCCTTTACTATCATACCTTTCGCCGAATGAATTTAACTGACAAAGATCTTAAGTCATCCTCTACAATGTTTCACGGCGTGGTACCAAGTAAGTCAGCGTACCTAGTTGGTAAAATTGCCTTAGGAGTGGCCTTTGGCAATGATTATGATTACAGGGTAGAGACATTGTGGTTTGAAGTGGTTAAGATCAAAATCGCTTACCACACTCTATTTAGACGACCGACTTATGCCAAATTTATGGCACAGCCTTGTTATGTGTATCTGCAACTTAAGATGCCCGGACACAAGGGTACCATTATAGTCCATGGTACCAAAAAATGCTTTGGAATGTGAAGAAGGTGATGCTGCCTATGCTTAGTCTGCTTGTGCCACAGAGGAGCTTAAGTTTTATAAGGATAATGTTGACCCGGCTGATATGACCCCTTTAAAGAAGCCTACCATGGAGCAAGACCCTTTGTTGAAGTTTAAGTCAGCGGATGACACTAATCAGGTTGACTTTGTCCCTGGCGACTCATCTCAGCAGTTCACTATCAGTGCTAACATGGATCCGAAATACGAAAGCGCGCTCATCAAGTTCATCCGTGAGAATCGAGACATCTTTGCATGGAATCCTTCAGACATGCCAGGTGTACCAAGAGAACTTGCTGAGCACACTCTCAATATTGATCCTAAGTTTAAGTCGGTCGAGCAACTCCTTCGCTGTTTTAATGAAGAGCGACGTAAAGCCATTGGAGAAGAGGTGGCACGGCTCTTGGTGGCCGGGTTCATCGTTGAAGTTTTTCACCCGGAGTGGTTGGCTAACCCGGTGTTGGTACTTAAGAAAAATGTCACTTGGCATACGTGTGTGGATTACACAGACCTCAATAAAGCTTGTCCAACCGATCCTTTTGGTCTTCCCTGTATTGATCAAATTATAGATGCCACAATGGGTTGTGAGCATTTGAGCTTCTTGGATGCTTATTCTAGTTATCGTCAGATTAAAATGGCAGTTAAAGACTGTCGGTGTAAAAACCGGCGGATCTCGGGTAGGGGGTCCCGAACTGTGCGTCTAGGCGGATGGTAACAGGAGACAAGGGACACAATGTTTTTACCCAGGTTTGGGCCCTCTCGGTGGAGGTAAAACCCTATTTCTGCTTGATTAATATTGATGATATGGGTAGTACAAGAGTGGATCTACCACGAGATCAGAGAGGCTAAACCCTAGAAGCTAGCCTATGGTATGATTGTTGTTCGTCCTACGGAGTAAAACCCTCCGGTTTATATAGACAGCGGAGAGGGCTAGGATTACACAGAGTCGGTTACAATGGTAGGAGATCTACATATCCGTATCGCCAAGCTTGCCTTCCACGCCAAGGAAAGTCCCATCCGGACACGGGACGGAGTCTTCAATCTTGTATCTTCATAGTTTAGGAGTCTGGCCAAAGATGATAGTTCGGCTATCCGGACACCCCCTAGTCCGAGACTCCCTCAGTAGCCGCTGAACCAGGCTTCAATGACGGCGAGTCCGGCGCGCATATTGTCTTCGGCATTCCAAGGCGGGTTCCTCCTCCGAATACTTCATAGAAGATTTTGAACACAAGGATAGTGTCCGGCTCTACAAAATAAGTTCCACATACCACCGTAGAGAGAATAACATTTACATAAGTTCAATCTGCTGACGTATTCCGTGGCGTGACATCAGACCACGGCCAAGCCTTTATTCGAATCGTTTTTACTGTTCCACCTCAGCGCGTTTAGCGAAGCTGTTCCCCTGGCACGTCTTGTCAAAGCGGAGATCGTGTCCCCTTATTCCGGGATTCTCATCAATACGGGCATGGGTAACCCAACCGCGCCATTGATTACGGCGCTTGGGAGATAAGCGAGTTTTACCAGGCTGGTGGGGACGCATAGTTTCGTCCATCCATATAAGGGGATAAGGATCCACCTTTTTATCTACGCCTTCTTCCTCCTTTGCTTATCTATTTCCGCATACTCAAGCTTCAGCGCCCAAGTCCGCACATCTCGCATCAACCTTCCCCAGCCATGTCCGGAGCGGGAGGCAAGTGGATGGCCTCCTTCGTCACGGAGGGGCACATCAAGAGGCTGCGAAAGGCCGGATACTTGTCTAGCGACATCGCGCATCAGCTCCCCGACAAGGGGCAGCTCATCCCCACCCCCGGGCCCCATGAGAGAGTGGTGTTCCTCACCCACTTCCTCCGCGGACTAGGTTTTCCACTTCACCCATTTGTCCGGGGGCTCATGTTCTACTATGGCCTGGATTTCCACGATCTGGCCCCAAATTTCATCCTCAAAATCTCGGCATTCATCGTCGTCTGGGAGGCCTTCCTCTGCATCCAGCCCCACTTCGGCTTATGGCTGAAGACCTTCAATGTCAGGCCGAAGGTAGTGGGCGGCCACCAAGTGGAGTGCGGAGGTGCCATGGTGGCCAAGATGCCCAACGTCCGATGGCTCGAGGGCTCCTTTGTGGAGACCATAAAGGGGTGGCAATCGGGGTGGTTCTACATCAGCGAGCCGCGTGACCCTGAATGGGCAGCAGCACCCTAATTCAGATCTGGCATCCCGACACCGCTCACCTCCTGGAAAGAGAAGGGCCTATCTTGGGGTGATTCGGAGGAGCTGACCGGACTCCAATCCTGCATCCAAACCTTGGTGAACAAGAAGCTCAAGCTTGTCAACATAGTCCAGGTCATGCTCATCCGCTGGATCCTCCTGTGCCAGAAATGGGCCTTTAATTTGTGAGAGTTTGATCCAGCACAGCACCAAACCTTGAGCAGGCTCTTCGACACTACGTACAAAGATGCCTGGAAGGTGCTGTTCAAGGGCGCCGAGGCTCCCGCATCCGCTACCGAAGATCACGGATTCAGCTCACAGCGTCAAGCCGGCGAGGTAAGCTATTTTACCCTTTACAGGACGCTTATTTTCCATAGTTTGACTCTATTCGGGATCTAAAGTCCCTTTACCTTTGATAGGCCTGGCAAAAGATGTCCGGGCAGGTTAACTGTCCGGCTCCCTTGCCAGAAGACCCAGCGGATGCCCAATTAACGGGGCTGCTGGCTCCAACACCTTATGTGGTGCCGGAGAAGAAGGCCAAGAAGAAGGCCACGGGAACCTGAAAGAGTTCCCAGCGTCAGGTGTTATCGGACTCATCGTCCGATGACTCCGAGGCAAACTCCTCCCGCGAAGACGAGGAGGAGAAAAAAGAGGCCTCTCCCCCAGCGGGGGGAGAGAAGAAAAGGAAGGCCTCCCCAACGGGGGAGGCCGAATGGTCCAAGAAGGGAAGGACCCTTCCCCCGGACTACTCCGCCAATGCCGACGATGATGAAGAGGAGTGGCCACCAAGGACTAAGCCCCTGGCGACTTCGTAAGTGTCTGGATACCAGAATGACTCATGGTGTTTCATTTGTTGCATAGAATCTCTTAACGCCAAATATAACCCTGCAGCCCGCCCAAGGACGGGCTCGACACTTCAACGAGCGGCTCCCTGGCGCCATCAGACGTGGATAGCACTTCACATCCGGCCGTCTCCTCTCCTCGCGCTGCGGATGACGCCGAGGTGGGGTCCCAAAAGGGGCCCAGCCAGGAGGAGGAGGTTCCGGAGGTGCCGCAGGGCAACCTCCCGGACTTTGGGCACGAGGGGGATCAACCCCCAGAGGGTTCTGAGTTCGGCCCTAGGCCGGACTCCGCGCCGGAACCTTTAGTGGTTCCGGAGTCCGGCAGGAGGCCCCTTCATAAGGAGGGCGAGACTGTGATGCCGATGACCTCCGTCCAACTGGAGGTGCCGGATAATTTGCTGGAGGCGCTCAACGGCGCCTCCATCGACGAGGAGCACCGCACTGTTATGAGTGCGGTGATCCAGAAAGTTCAGTCCGCCAAGAGCGGGCTGACTGAAGCCTGTACCAGCCTTCTAATAGGCTTTGAGGTATGTAATTAAGATATGTAAAAATAGTACCGCATAGACAGTAGCCCCTGATGCTCAGTTTGGTGTTCGGAAAGAAAAGCCGAAGTGAGGATCTTAAAAGATATACGCAGGAGTCTAACATAAGCATGTCAATATGGGAATGCAGGTTGCGCTGCTGACCTCTGCCGCACTGAATGCGGAGGTCAATGCATTGAAGCAGAGCCTCGAGCAGTCCGAGAATGAGCTCGGCCATGCCAAGAAGCAGCTCGAGGACAAGGAAGGTAAGTAATACCTTATTAAAGTAATACCTTATAGAAAGGATTTGGTTGCAAAAAATGACAGGAATAACGTGAGTATTACAGGGGCCACAAACGAGGTGGCGACCCTGAAGGAAGCGGTGTCCATGGACGAAAGCAATGCGGCCGTGGAACGCACCGAGCGAGAGAAGCAGGAGGTGCGGGTGGCGGAGGTGCGGCAAGAGCTCCAGGCTCTCGTGGAAAAACATGAGAGTTTGGAGCGTGACTCGAAGACTCGAGAGTCCGAGCTCGCCTCGGCTCTTGAGAGTGCCAAAGCCGCTAAGGCCGAAGCCCAGAAGGCCCTCCAGGAGATTGAGGCGATAAAAAAGATAGCGGCGGGTAAGGCATTCTTCATGCAAAGCAAGCATGTAAAAGTGAATTATCTGTTACTTACCCGAATTCGGAGCTCTCCAGGAGCGTTCACAGATCTGCCCCTTAGTGTGTCCGATGCTGCCGCGTTCTACCGAGCCGAGGAGGGGAGCTCGATGGAGAATGTGTTCTGGTCTCAATATGCTAAGGCCGGACATCCGGTGCCCCTGAGCGACCAGCTAAAGCAGCTGGTCGAGCTCCACAAGGTGGCCGAACAGGCCATGAAGGGCATCATAGTTTGGCTGTGGCCTAAAGAAGCCATGCCTGGGAGCTAATTCGGTCTGGTGCGGCGGCTGGTGGACGCATGTCCATGGATTGAAGTCATCAAGCATTCCGTCTGCATTGAAGGTGCCCGTCGGGCCCTTGCCCGCGCTAAAGTGCACCGGGGCAAGATGGACGCCGAGAAGCTTGTGACGGACGCGCCACCATCGGGCAAGGAATATTGCACGCCCGAGATGTACTATAAGGGTGTCCTGAAGGGTGCCCGCCTTATAGTGGGTGAGTGCTCCAAAGATGTAATTTTTGAGTAGACTCGCATTTATTATCCTGTGCGCTGAAAACTTTGTTCATATGCGCTAAGCAACGCTTTTTAATTTAAGATATTACCTTCTGTGCGGCCGTTTATCAAATTTGAGAGATGGCAAGTCGTTGGCTTCAGCCCCCATGCCACGAGTGCTGGGGTGTTTGGGATAAACTTGAGCGCTCTTGTTCCCATTCTTGGGTCCTTCGAGGGAGGCGCTCAACACAACGAACGAGGCAACCGGACTTATAATGCTTGAACACTCCCACTTAGCCATAGAATTCTATAATTTTAAATTTTGGCGAAGCCCCTAGTGTTCGGAAGACCGAATTCGGGGCACTGTCCACGCCTGGGCCGGACAAAGCCGGCTCCTCGCTCTAAGCGGCATAAGTCTTTAGGGACTCGAAAAAACCTCTCGAACAGCGACCGGCTCTCGCCCTATCATGATGGTCAGTTTTAGCTTTCTCCACTGAGGTGCTCAACCTAGCTCCACTGGGGCACAATCACAGTGGTTCTCCCAGTGCTACCTTAGCCGATATAATGGAACGTAAGGTACCAAAACATGGGAGCCAGTCAAACCCAACTATTGACCCAAGACATGATTCGGAGCTGATGCATATAATGTTATAAGTTCGGGGTGCCGCACCTGTGAAAGTGTTCGGACTTATCACACCATATTTTGGGGAACTTAAGCCCCTGGTGTATTTGGACGTACCAAAGCGTACGGGTGCAACATGTCATAAGTGAACATGTATAGACAGGAAAAGGAATGCAATAATAGGCAAAAAGCGATGCATTGTTTATTCAAAAAATACTGCAATGAAAGCAGAACGATACAAATAGTGCGATAAGCAAGGGATGGGACTATTTAACATGTCCCCCTCCAGGGGTAGGCTGCGGGATGGTATGTAAAACAGGTATACTGCTCGTAATAGAGACCACCTGGACACTCGACGTAGCTTTTCTGCTTCCCTGGCTGTTGCATCGTGAGTTCGGCAATTCTACTGCCGGACAGGGCTTCTAGAAAATGGAGTCCTGTGAATAAGAGAAAAAAAGAATGACACAATTGGGAGCCCCTGGTGCGGTTGAGCCGCTCTCCGGGCATGTCGTGGTCGTGCCCCTACCCCTATGCCCATGGTATCTCCAGAGCGTAGTTATGTATGCGTGGTAGTGGTCTCGCGATTTCGCGAGGGCTAGGGTTGGGGCCGCATTGCTACACGTGCTCGGAACGTGCCAGGCGGTCTTGTTGTAGGTTACTCCGGGCGCGCTTGACGGTGTCCGGCCACTTAACAGCCGGACTCGAGAATTGCCTTAAGAGGCTGCTTTGTACTTCTGCCGCGAGAGCCGCCGTATGCTCCTCCATTCGGAGAGAGCGTTCGGTGTTTCCATTGACCGTGATTACTCGTCGGGGGCCTGGCATTTTGAGCTTGAGGTATGCGTAGTGCGGCACCGCATTGAACTTTGCAAATGCGGTTCGTCCGAGCAGAGCATGATAGCCGCTGCGGAACGGGACTATGTCGAAGATTAACTACTCGCTTCGGAAGTTATTCGGGGATCCGAAGACCACTTCAAGTGTAACTGAGCCTGTACAGTTGGCCTCTACACCTGGTATGACGCCTTTGAAGGTCGTGTTTGTGGGTTTAATCCTTGAGGGGTCTATGCCTATCTTGCGCACTGTATCCTGATAAAGCAGGTTCAGGCTGCTGCCGCCGTCCATCAGGACTCTAGTGAGGTGAAATCCGTCGACGATTGGGTCTAGAACCAATGCGGTGAATCTGCCATGGCGGATGCTAGTGGGGTGGTCCCTTCGATCAAAAGTGATCGGGCAGGAGGACCACGGATTGAACTTTAGGGCGACTGGCTCCATCGCATATACGTCCCTGAGTGCACGCTTCCGCTTCCCTTTGGGTATGTGGGTTGCGTATATCATGTTCACCATCCGCACTTGTGGGGGGAAACCCTTCTGTCCTCTATTATTCGGCGGTCGGGTCTCCTCCTCGTCATCGCTATGCAGCCCCTTGTCATTGTTTTCGGCAGTTAACTTGCCTGCCTGCTTGAACACTCAACAATCCCTATTGGTGTGATTGGCTGGCTTTTCGGGGGTGCCGTGTATCTGGCACGAGCGATCGAGTATTTGGTCCAAATTGGACGGGCCCGGATTATTTCTTTTGAATGGATTTTTCCGCTGACCGGGTTTAGAGCCTCTGAATCCGGCATTGCCTGCCGTATCTTCAGCATTATCGCCGTTAATGCGGCGCTTGTGCTTATTGCGACGCGACCTGCCACTGCTGTCCTTGGTATCCGAACTACCAGGGTTTTTGGTCAGGTTGTTACTGCGAGCTAGCCAGCTGTCCTCTCCCGCGCAGAAGCGGGTCATGAGTGATGTGAGGGCTGCCATGGATTTCGGCTTTTCCTGTCCTAGGTGCCGGGAAAGCCACTCGTCGCGGATGTTATGTTTGAAGGCTGCAAGGGCCTCTGCATCCGGACAATCGACGATTTGATTTTTCTTGGTTAAGAACCGTGTCCGGAATTGTCTGGCCGATTCATCTGGCTGCTGAATTATGTGGCTTAGGTCATCGGCGTCTGGTGGTCGCACATATGTGCCCTGGAAGTTATCAAGGAATGCGGCTTCCAGGTCTTCCCAACAACCAATTGATTCTGCTAGCAAGCTGTTGAGCCAATGTCGAGCTGGTCCTTTAAGCTTGAGTGGGAGGTATTTGATGGCGTGTAGATCATCACCGCGGGCCATGTGGATGTGAAGGAGATAGTCCTCGATCCAAACCGCAGGATCTGTTGTGCCGTCGTATGATTCAATGTTTATGGGTTTGAAACCCTCGGGGATTTGATGATCCATTACTTCATCTGTGAAGCATAGTGGGTGCTGTATTGGGCAATATCACGACGCAGCTCAAACGAGCTTTGTCTACTGTGTTCGTCCCGGCCGGAATTGCTGTATCCGGTGTGACGGTTGTCATCACGTATCATGGGGCACCCACGCGATCCGTAGATCGATCTTATTTGTCTTGCCTTGTCCTCCAATATGTCTCGCAAGTCTGGCGCATTCCCTCGTGGCTTTGTACTTTTTGAGCGACGCCGGGCTGAGGCTTTAGTGGAGGGCCTAGAGGCCTCTCTGTCGCGGCCACGAGGTGGCCGGTCGGCTGCGTCATGCGCTGGTGATGTTGGTTTGGGTGCTTCCTCTTCTAATTGGGGTAGCAGCCTGCATTTTGGGTAGCTCTTAGAGGGGCGATCGAGTTTGTACTCTTCGGCTGTAAGGACTTCGGTCCATCTGTCAGCTAGCAAGTCTTGGTCAGCTCTAAGCTGTTGCTGCTTTTTCTTGAGGCTGCTTGCCGTGGCCATAAGCCTGCGTTTGAAACACTCTTGTTCGATGGGATCCTCAGGCACGACAAATTCGTCATCGTCGAGGCTTGCCTCGTCTTCGGAGGGAGGCATATAATTATCGTCCTCTACCTCTCTGTCTGCCGCTCTCTCATGAGGGCTGGCTTCTCCATCCTCCTGCGCTGAATCCTGCTGGAGGGGGTTGTCTTCGGCACTGTCCGGGGTGTTATTGTCTCCGGTGCCGGAATCTCCATTTTTGCCGTGGCGGGATTTAGAGCGGCGCCGCTGACGCCGGCGCTTAGGCTGTTTCTTGGAGGGGTCATCCTCTGTTGTTCCATCTCCATTCCCATCCTTTGGGATGTCCACCATGTATATGTCGTATGACGAGGTGGCCTTCCAGTGCCCTGTAGGCGCTGGTTCTTGGTTGTCTCCTGCATCGTCGTCCATACCGTCGATGTCTTCGGAGTCGAAGTCGAGCATGTCGGTTAAATCATCGACAGTGGCTACAAAGTGGGTGGTGGGTGGGCATTGAATTTCTTCGTTGTCCGCATCCCAACCTACCTGACCATAGTCCGGCCAGGCTCTCCTGATAAAGGGCGAGTGCTGAAAGATGTCCGCGGCAGTGAACTTCATGATCGGCGCCCAATCGGATTCGATTGGCAGAGGCGCGGAAGGTTCGGAGTCCGGAGAGGAGTCCGGTACCTTGGAGTCACGAGCTTCACAAAGGACAGGGTTGGTATTCGGCTCTATCACCGTAGAGGTAGAAGCCCCCGAGGCGGTGTCCAGCCACCCATCCTCGATCGGCGCAGTCGGCTCCGAGCTAAGGGTCAGAGCGGACACTTGTGCGGCCTCCAGGGCACTGTCCGGCAGCAGAGCTAGATCATGCCCATCGTGACAGTGCGACGCGCTTGGCTGTGGCTCGAACCTGTCAAAGATCAAGTCTCCGCGCATGTCAGCCGTATAGTTTAAACTTCCAAATCTGACCTGATGGCCAGGGGCGTAGCTTTCAATCTGCCCCAGATGGCCAAGCGAGTTGGCCCGCTGTGCAAAGCCGCCGAATACGAAGATCTGTCCGGGGAGAAAAGTCTCACCCTGGACCGCGTCGTTATTGATGATCGAAGGAGCCATTGGGCCTAAAGGTGATGACACAGAGGAACTCTCAATGAAAGCACCAATGTCGGTGTCAAAACCGGCGGATCTCGGGTAGGGGGTCCCGAACTGTGCATCTAGGCGGATGGTAACAGGAGACAAGGGACACGATGTTTTTACCCAGGTTCGGGCCCTCTCGGTGGAGGTAAAACCCTACTCCTGCTTGATTAATATTGATGATATGGGTAGTACAAGAGTGGATCTACGACGAGATCATAGAGGCTAAACCCTAGAAGCTAGCCTATGGTATGATTGTTGTTCGTCCTACGGACTAAAACCCTCCGGTTTTTATAGGCACCGGAGAGGGCTAGGGTTACACAGAGTCGGTTACAATGGTAGGAGATCTACATATCCGTATCGCCAAGCTTGCCTTCCACACCAAGGAAAGTCCCATCCGGACACGGGACGGAGTCTTCAATCTTGTATCTTCATAGTCTAGGAGTCCGGCCAAAGATGATAGTTCGGCTATCCGGACACCCCCTAGTCCGGGACTCCCTCAAAGACCAAGAGAAGACGGCTTTCATCACACCTTTTGGAGCTTTCTTCTATGTGTCTATGCCCTTTGGGTTCAAGAGTGCCCAGGTGACTTATCAATGTTGTGTTCAAAACTATCTCCACAGCCAGATTGGACACAATGTTCACGCTTACGTGGATGATATTGTTGTGAAGTCCAGAAAGAAGGAGACTCTGTTGGATGATTTGAAAGAGACCTTTGATAATCTCCGGGTCTACAAGATGATGCTTAACCTGGCCAAATGTGTTTTTGGTGTGCCAGCAGACAAGCTTTTGGGTTTTTTGGTCTCCGGAAGAGGTATTGAAGCTAACCCAAAGAAGATTAAGGCTATCACTTCATTGGCTAAACTGGCATGTGTTAATGTCATCCAGCGCCTGGCGGGTCGCATTGCTGCTTTAAGCTGGTTCATAAGCCGCCTAGGAGAGAAAGCAATTCCTTTGTACCAGATGATGAAGAAAACAGACCATTTTGTTTGGAGTACAACAACCAATGAGGCATTTGAGGCGCTCAAGAAGCAGCTAGATGAGCCGCCCATCCTTACAGCTCCCATTGAGAAAGAGCCCTTGCTTTTATACATGGCGCGTAGGATGCTGCTTATGCGACACAATGATCAGTGACCCTTCGAGAAACTGTGTGCGATGCCATAATCGCAAACGATGGTGTAAGAAAACTGTTATAATGTGCAAAACATTTGCCATGACGGATGCATCAGACATGGTTAAGATTTTAGTTGCATGTGCGATGCACGACATATGGTTCAGTTCAATGAACTATTTGCGATGAGGAAGAAAAACGGAAACATGCAACCAGATGAAGGCGTGTGCAATATACGTCATACAGTTCAATCGGATTAACTGTTTGTGATGAGGCGGAACAACAAAAACAGATAGCTAGATAAAGGTGTGTGTGCAATTGAGGGAATACGCTTCAGAAGGATTAACTGTTTGCAATAGGCAACATAATAGAAATGGTCAGCCAGATCAAAGGTGTGTGTGATTGATGGCATACACTTCACACAGATGAACTATTTGCAATTAGCCACAACAAACAGAAACAGTTAGACAGATCAACGTGTGTGCGCTAACGGGCACACATTCTAATTAAAGAAGCATGCGCGATGGTAATAACAAGTGCACACTGGTTCTTGGAACAAGATGTGTGCTGACATTTCCTATTGCGGTGCACCAAACGCCTCGTACGGGGCCGAGAAAGTGTGCCCATGTTACGCCGTCCGGGAATATTGTCGCACTTAGAAATTATAGAACCGTCAATAAATTTTGAGCATGCGTCCCGTCACCTTCAAACCTGTTCACACCAATCAAAACCTAAACAGTTTCCCACTTAGGAGTGTATTAGTACTCGGTTATAAATATTGTACTATGCCAAGATGACTGCACATTCCTTCATCAACTCCTCATCCACAAAAGCAAATAAGTCATTCAACATCGTTCTCTTGTGTCTGCCATGTCCAGATTGAGTCCTCGGTCGAGAGATTACCACCACAGAGAGGTGAGCATGGAAGTGGAAGCACGAGAGATGTCCCACTTAGCTGCAAAAGCACCCGACATGTCCCGCCGCGCTGCCGAAGCAGCACGGGGGTCTCACCGCACCGCCGAAGCAGCACGGAGGTCCCTCCCTGCCGTCGATGCAGCAGACTGGTCCGGTCGTGCCGCGGAAGCAGTAGAGATGTCCTGCCGCATCGCGAATGTAGCAGAGATGTCCTCCCGCGCCGAGGCGGCCTGGGAAAATCTCTCATGGGTAGGCGAGGACTCTTACAGGCACATGCATGCGATTGTCCATAGCTAGATGGATCAGATCTCCAGCTGGATGAAGCTATAGGAGGAGTTGAATGCCTCGTTTGAACAACTCCGGGCCGACTGCGACCTGCTGAGGGCGAAGATCACCGGAAGGGCGGAGCAAGCATAGGAGACCGTTGCCTTGTTGAAGAGGACGAGCGTCATCATCAAGAAACTTATGGACGAGAATGCCATGCTCCGCATCGAGCATGAAAGGCTGGTGGAGGAATCCGCGATTGCTTCCGAGCAGCGTTTTAAGGACATGAAACTAATGAAAGAGGTCATCGCCGCTCGCCGCAAGAACTAGTCTCCATGACATGCAGCACATCAAAAAGTAGAGATCAGCGAGCCAGATCGTTGTATGCGCCTTCCTTTTTCTTTTGCCCTTGTGTATTTCGGGTATTGCCACATGTGCCTTTTTTAGTTATGTTCCTAGATATGTAAGACCATTATTATCCACTGTCATCGTCCTTATGTTCATCATGCTTGCTATAAGTCGCAGTCGATGCTACATAGGTTCGTCGGATCTTGCATCAAGATCCATGCAAAACTTTATTTTTCAGATTTTCACTTTTCTCTCTTAAATCTCAGTCCAGTGAGACATAGCCACGCCGTGAAACAGGGGCTCGGGCGCCATTAATGGAGACGTTGGGAGGGAGGTGCATGGTGGATAGAGGTCAAAGGGCTCTCCTCCCGATGAGCACGCACAGGGGTCTGATCGCACGCCTCCCGTACTCAAATAGCACCCCGCACGACACCTCCTAGCCAATAAAAAAAGGGACGCATGGTGGCACATCATTGGTAAGTAGAATGGCCACGGTTTCAATAAGAGTTGTGTTTCCGATTTGTAATGTGACAACACTTGTTCCAAAATGACTTTGTTGATTTTTAATGTGTTCGCCTTCGCAAATCAGACAGAAAAATTACGATAACATGTTGGTGCAATGTCATGACACCATGCCAAGTTTCATGATTTTCATGCGTGTTTTGGATTTACATCAATTAAAAAACCAAGTTTCTCAATCTTTCCTGCCGATCCACGACACCCAGATGTTTGAATTTCATTCTCATTTCATGCATGGGACCTAGAAATTCACCCAAGGACACACATGTGATTTTTCAACCAACTTTGGTGCACTGGAGCATGTGCTTGTAGTTCAAATTTGAATTATGCACATTAAATGCCCAGAAATTCAATTAATGTATAAAAATGTCAAACAAACCCGGAATGATTCCAAAATTTAGCACGATACTTCTATTTGGTCTAATCTACCTGTGTAAACAAATTAAGGCAGAGAAGGCATTGTACGTATGTTGTTTTGCACACGGAGGTGACACGTTCCCTCTTGGAACCACGAGCCTTTTTGAGAGAAGCTCCGGTTTGCAAGAAGCCTATACCAAAGCTTGTCCCAATTCGCCCAAAAAATTTGCCGCAACATGTTGGTGCCATGTCATGATACCATGCCAAGTTTCATGATTTTCAGGCGTGTTTTGGATTTACATGAATTATAAAACCAAGTTTCTCAATCTTTCCGGCCGAGCCACGACGCCCAGATGTTTGAATTTCATTCCCATTTCTTGCATGGGACCTAGAAATTCACCCAAGGACACACCTGTGACTTTTCAACCAACTTTGGTGCACTAGAGCATGTGCTTGTAGTTCAAATTTGAATTATGCACATTAAATGCCCAAAAAATTCAATTAATGTATAAAAAAGGCCAAGCGAACCCGGAATAATTCCAAAATTTGGCAAGATACTTCTAGTTGGTCTAATCTGCCCGTGTATACAAATTAATGCGGGAGAAGGCAGTGTACGTATGTTGTTTCGCACACGGAGGTGACACGTTCCTTGAAACCATGAGCCTTCTTGAGAGAAGCTCCAGTTTGCAAGAAGCTTATACCAAAGCTTGTCCCAATTCGGCCAAAAAAATTACTGCAACATGTTGGTGCCATGTCATGACATCATGCCAAGTTTCATGATTTTCAGGTGTGTCTTGGATTTACTTGAATTAAAAAACCAAGTTTCTCAATCTTTCCGGCGAACCCACGACACCCAGATGTTTGAATTTCATTCCCATTTCTTGCATGCAACCTAGCAATTCACCCTAGGACACACATGTGATTTTTGAACCAACTTTGTGCGTTGGAGCATGTGCTTGTAGTTCAAATTTGAATTATGCATATTAAATGACCAGAAATTCAATTAATGTATAAGAAAGTCCAAACGAACCCGAAATAATTCCAAATTTTAACACGATACTCATATAGTTCTATGTTGCCTCTGTAAAAATATAAGGGGGGAGGCAGTGTATATCGTTTCGAACACAAAGGTGACACGTCCCCCTTGGGAAGCATGAGTCTTCTTGAGAGAAGCTCCGGTTTGCAAGAAGCTTATACCAAAAACTCTTCCAAATGAGGCCAACATATTTACCACAACATGTTGGTGCCATGACATGACACCATGCCAGGTTTCATGATTTTCAGGCGAGTTTTGAATTTTCAGGAATTTAAAAACCAAGTTTCTCAATGTTCCCAACTGAGCCACGACAGCCAGATGTTTGAATTTAATTCCCATTTCTTAAATGGGACCTATAAATTCACCCAAAGACACACATGTGATTTTTCAACAAACTTTGGGGCACGGGAGCATGTGCTTGTAGTTCAAATTTGAATTATGCACATTAAATGCGAAGAAACTCAATTAATCCATAAAAATGCCAAACAAACCCGGAATAATTCCAAATTTAAACACGACACTCATGTAGTTCCATGTTCAGTGTACATAAGTGTTCTATCAATTCAAACACCGTCCTTTCCCTCCGTAACACCATTTTGTCTTTCAAAACATAATGAAAAAAATCAGGTATACCACAAACAGTTTACTAGAAAGAATCGTGTGGGATGCGATATAAAATATCTTGGCGCACCGTGTTGTCTGGCTTACCTAGGAACCTTCGTCTTCTACAGTCCACCGCCCCCTCTTGAACCACACTTGCACGCCAGTTTCTCGCGGCACTGAGCGAAATCTTTTTGCCACCACGGAAATATGTATCTCCCCGCCCGCTCCCTCCCACCAAAAGCCACATTTCCACTGTTCCTCCTTGCTTTCCAAGTTCAAACCTTCACTGCTTCTTATTTGCAGCTCAGCCTCCTCGCCGGCGTCCCTTCTTCTTGCAGTGCCACCTCCTTGCCGGCTACCCTTCTTCTTGCAGCGCCACCTCCTCGCCAATGACCCTTCTTCTTGCAGCACCGCCTCCTCGCCGACGACCCTTCTTCTTGCTGTGCGGCCTCCTCGCCGCCGACCCTTCTTCTTGCTGCGCGGCCTCGTCGATATGGTCAGGCAATCCACACCCCACCCACACCATCCTCCTCCTTTCCCGTCCCACATGCCCCGACCGATGGCGCGACACCTTCCGTCGAAATCACTGGCCCCCTCCTCCAATTAAGCGCCGCCCACAACCATTTTGCACGTAGTATGACGTGCAGCTCAGTAGCATCTGGCAGCGGAGAAGCAAATCACGGACGCACGCGTGCACGAGGTCGCTATGGCTACCATGCGTGCTGACCGCTAGATCATGGAGGAGCACCTCATCTTTGAGGCCACCGTCGACACCGCCACGTGGTTGTCTACTTTAAAATATAGTTCATGTTGTTTTCTCGAGGCCACAACCAATGCCTTCTAGTGATTTGTCCTCTGTAATGCTAATATGCAATCTGATGTTCAGTTTACGGTTTGGTCCTCTGAAATGTAATGTTCAGTTAACACTTTGGTCCTCTGAAATGTAATGTTCAGTTAACAATTTGGTCCAATTGCTACATTTCGTAGTAGTGTTCTCAAGCATTCTTTGTTTTGTTAACTTTCTTATCTTCTAGTACATGTTTCTACTCTGCAATGTCGTTCTTAGTTAACTATTTTGGTTCATTTGGTCTGCTGTCCATTTAACTATTTGGTTCAGTTCTACAATTTGATTTTCATTTCTTGTGGGTACAATTTTATATTGTTACGCATGTGAAATAAATCGAATTTGGGTATACTAATACATATTCTACTGATAGTATGACAACTCTCAGTTAACCTGGTCAAGATCTTCCTTATGTGTGTTGCAGGGAAACAATGGGAGACACTGCGGTTTACCATCGAGGTTTGCTCAAGCATTGTCCTTTGGCTAATAGCACATTAGTGTGCAGTTGCAGGAATCATTCTAATATTTAAGTTTCTTACAATTTGGTCTTGAACATGTAGGTCCTTCTATCAGAGGCTTAGACCCACTATTCGACCCATTTTGCATATGGGGAAATGAGATGTCCATGAATATCAGTCAAGTTAAGAAAATCAGAAAGATTGTTAGGATGAAGAAACTTGTGAAGAATAACAGCAAGATCTTTGTATGCACAATGAAGAAGACATCAGTCAACTATAGGATGGTACTAACTCTTTTACCTTGTTTTTACCCCCTGCGCCATCAGTCAACTATAGGATGGTACTAACTCTTTTACCTTGTTTGCAATCTTTGTTTTCAGTACTTTTCAAAGCAGTTCACCGATGATTACCTCTCAAACCACCTGCATGGTCAAGAGGCGAGGAAGGTTTTCATTCAACACCCACGACACAATATTGAAGTCTTGCTGAAGAGGATGAAGGTTGGGCGGGCAATTATCCATAGCCACTGGCCTAAAGTTGCAAGGACATTCAACATCACCGAAGGCTCAACATTTGCCTTCCACTTCTACAGTTTCGAAGATGAGATTCATTTGTCTATTTACCGTGTATGATGCTACTTTCCAAAGGTTTTTGATGTTTCATGTGAAACTTGGTGCTGTTTTGTAATCGCGGAACCAAGTGCCGAAGCTATCTGATGTAATTCGATTATGAAATCCTGGTTGCTGTTATACAGATATGAAATATCTCGTGTGTTTTTATAAGAAATATCAATTTGATTAGTACATGGATTATCAATAATAGGCTAATTACCCTGCTTATTGGGGTTTTCTATTGCAGACGGTTACTCAGATAACACCGTGGGTGATGAACTCAAACAACACGCATGGTTTCTAGAAAGTAGGCATGTTCGATCAACTAACAATCACACACGGCTTCCGGTAGATAACTGTTTGCGTTAGGCCACCTTGCACAAACGTTTCCACACAAAAAAACCGTGTGTCATATACATATGAGCGGAAATGTTTTTCTGGGATTCACCATGTGGGATGTACATACGGACAGAAATAATTGGGTTTCGATGCCTCGCCCGATCGCACACGAGCGAGTTTGTGTGCCAGGAGGGCCTATCCCCGACGGTTTGTGGGTCGTGTGGGAAGGACCCCCCCTTTCGCCCACACTAACTTGGCGACAGTTCCAAATGCCATCGCAGAAAGGGGTTAAAAACCGTTTGTATAGCATGTCATTGTACCAGTGGCGGCTAATAGCAGAGCTGTCAATGTCGCGATTGTAGTGGAACGAAAGGAGACGGGTAAGGAATACCCAATCCAGCGGCCAACTTATTATATCAGTGAGGTGTTAATTGAGTCCAAGCAGCAATACCCACCTAGGCAAAATTTGGTTTACGGGGTGTTCATGGCAAGTCATAAGCTGAAGCGCTACTTTCTGGACCATCCTATTACTGTGGTTAGTTCTGCTCCTTTAGGAGATATCATTCAAATAGAGAGGCCACTGGCCGGATTGCCAAGTGGGCAATAGAGCTTGGACCTCATGGCTTGAAATATATGCCTAGGGCCGCAATCAAGTCTCAGGCTTGTGGATTTCATCAATGAGTGGACAGAGCTGCAGACGCCCGAGGAGAAGCCTGATAACACATATTGGACTATTCATTTTGATGGGTCCAGGCAATTGGAAGGCTCGGGGGCTGCAGTCATTTTGACTTCCTCATGAGGTGACAAATTCTGTTATGTTTTAAGGCTGATGTTTCCTTGTACTAACAATGCAGCTGAATATGAGGCCTTGCTCCATGGCCTCAGGATGGACAAAGAGATGAATTTAAGCCGACTCAGGTGAGGGAGTCCTGGATTAGGGGGTATCCGGACAGCCGGACTATATACATCATCCGGACTATTGAAGCGTGAAGATACGAGACTCAAGACTTCGTCCCGTGTCCGGATGGAACTCTCCTTGGCGTGGAAGGCAAGCTTGGTTATCCGGATGTTGTATTTCCTTCCTTGTAACCGACTCCATGTAAACCCTAGCCCTCTCCGGTGTCTATATAAACCGGAGAGGTTGGTCCTTAGAAGGCCGATCACAATTACAATCATACCATCATAGGCTAGCTTCTAGGGTTTAGCCTCTACGATCTTGTGGTAGATCTACTCTTGTACTACCCATATCTTCCATATTAATCAAGCAGGAAGTAGGGTTTTACCTCCATCGAGAGGGCCCGAACCTGGGTAAACATTGTGTCCCTTGCTTCGTGTTACCATCAGCCTAGACGCACAGATCGGGACCCCCTACCCGAGATCCGCCGGTTTTGACACCGACAATGGTGCTTTCATTGAGAGTTCCTCTGTGTCGTCGCCGCAAGGCTCGATGGCTCGTCTCGTTGTCAGGGACAACATTACCTCTGGGGGAGCTCTGGCTGTAGGCCAAACTCTCCGACTAGGCGGCTTCGTCATGGCGGCCCCATCGGCTGCCGCGCCGACGATGGCCTCTCGGGTCATCACGCATAAACTTTGCATCAATTCGGAACTCGCCGAACAGATGGATCCGATAGAGCTCTCTTCTCTTAATGAGCTCTTGGATCGTATCGCCGCTTGGGAGTCGCTAAAGACTATGACCGGATCGGGCTTAAACCCGACCAAAGGGACATTAAATCCTCGCCGGCCACCTATGAGATAGCGGTAGTGGAGGAACCACACAAGGATTATCCCTCTATTTTAAGGACGAATTATGTCCGGATCACCCAGCACCTGGAGCCGGAGACCCGCGCAGAGGAGGATATGACCCGTGTCCTGGACTTAGAATCGGGCATTGGGCCGGAAAAATTGGGCAGCATCCTGGAACCGAGCTGTCAAACTCAGAAACTCCCATGCCCCGGGGTGCTGGATCGGATCAAAACCCGGATTCAGCTATGACCACCCACACGGATTTAAACCGTCTCTCCCATATCAGGCAAGAGCCCCAGGAGACAGTGCATCGTTACTGGGCCAGATTCCTCCTTGCGCTAAACAAGGTCGAGGACTGCCGCGAGGAGAACGTAGTCTCACTTTTCTGCAAAAACTGCACGGACAAAGGAATCCTTAATGCTATAAGTCACCGTGACATAGTACACTTCGCGGACTTAGCAACCATAGTACAGAAGTACTGTGCAATGGAAAGCATCGGGAAAACCCAAACTGAATTTTGGGATAGTCTGGCTCTCACCATGTCACATCCCTAGATTATTGTTTGTATCAATTGCATCAGAGTGCATCATGCATCATGTCTAAATTCCAGTGAAATTTGAATTGAGGGAATTCTCAAGCCTCAGAAAAATGCTTTCAAAAAAAGGGGCAAGAATCCTTAAACTTGCATTCAATGAAACCAAAATGGCCTTCATTAATGTTTGATAATTTTGGCAAGGGTTTGGATCCAAACCAAAAATATTGAACATTTTTAAGGAATTATTTTGGCATTGAATTTAAATCATTATTGTATTTGAATTTGGAATTATATTCATAATATATGGGATATATTTTCAAATAACTTTGAAATGTTCTGTGTGCTGTTGGAAAAGTCCATCTAGCAACATAAAATTGTTCAAAGGATTTTTGGCACTGGTTTGAAACTATTGGAATTTCAAACAGTGGCAAGATTCAAATCAAAACAGAAAACAACAATAGAAAAGAATAAAAAGGGGAAGACCTACATGGCGCTTACCTGCCGCCCAAGTGGCCAGCCCAGCCCAGCAGCGCCCCCCTTTTCATCTTCCTCCTCTGCCAGAAGGACTGGGCGCGTGGTCGCCCCGCACGCGCACGCTCTCCGCCACCTCCTACTTACCGGCTCGCCGCTGGAAGCACCCGAGGGCGCCACGCACTCCCCCTAGACACCCCTAGACCCCTCGCTCTCTCCCTCGCCCTCATCCCCTCCTCTGCTCCCTCCTTTCTCTCTGTCCGTGGGCGCCGAGACCACCGACGAGCACCACCGTGACCACAACCTTCCCCGTGCCTCTCCGACATGACCTCGAGCTCCGCCGTCGACCCATACTCTGTCTACACCGAGCCAAGCGACGGGAAGAGCCCCGGAGTGCCGTCCCCGACGTCTTCTTCCTCCTCGGGTCACCGAGATCGCTGGTGACCGTGCTCCCGCCCCGACGCGTCCCCAAGCCTGCTGACCTTCTCCTCCGGCCCCTAGTGAGCCCTTGATCTCTTCCCCCCTTTCCCCGTGCTCGATTGCCTAGCATAGCCCCCATCTCCATCGATGCCGAGACCTCGCCGGCGCTGGTCATGTCGCCGCTGTCGTTTTAGCTCGCCTCCATCAAGGCTGAGCACACCACCGCGCTCAACGCATCTCCAGGAGGCCGCCTAGCCCCTTTGCGCGCTCCTCTGCTTGCTCCAGCGCCGCGCCCGTGCAGGCAGTAGCTCCGGCCGCCGCCCCGCTCACCACCGTCAGCGACTTCGGCCACCCCAGCACCCGCTATTGCCACTATCCAGCGCGCCTCGTCGCACCGGTCCTGCAGAACCCACCCGCATGACCTCCCGTCGCCGGAAACGGCCGGACGAGGACCTCCGCCGCTCTGTTTGGTTGCCGACGGCTAACCGACGGTGTGTCTGACGTGGCCGCGTGATTAGTGTTAATCACGGCCAGCTAACCCCCCCCCAGGGCCACTGCCATGTGGGCCCAAGAGCATGTTTAGGTTAGATTAATTTTCTGTTTAGATTAGTGATAACCCTGTGGCCCACGTGTCGGCGTTGACTTCGGCCTAGTCAGCGTTGACTGGGCCCACATGTCTGTGGGACTAACCAGCCTGAGTCACTGATATGCGGGACCCACGCTTCAGGTTTGACCTGGACCAGTTCTGTTGACCTGCTGAGGTCAGCATGACGCAATGCTGACGCAGTAAATGATTTTCTGGATTTAAAATAAATCAGAAAATCCAGAAAATGATCTAAACTTCTAAAATTCATAGAAATTCAACCATAACTCCAAATTAAATAATTTATATATGAAAAATGATCAGAAAAATCCAATCTATCCATCTGTACCATTTTCATGCATGTTTGAACAACTTAAATCTGCTATATACAACAATTTGAATAAATGGCATTTGAAATGCCTTATGTGGAGTTTGAATTTGAACCTAGGGTTCAAACCAACTTCATTTAACCTGCTGCTAGTTGCATTAGCTCAAACCACAACATATTTCCATGTCATGATCATGCATCATATGGTGCATTGCATTGATTGTGCTTCTTCTTTGTTTATCGGTGCTTGTCCCCTCTCAGTAAGACGTGTACCGACGATGTGATCGATGACACCAATGAAGAAATATACTATCTTCAGAAGTGCCAGGCAAGCAAAACCCCCTTGTTCATTCCGGTACAAACCCACTCTCTCGCTGCTGCTCTCTTTTACTGCATTAGGACAACAACGATACAACTGTTACTTGCTGCGGTAGTTGAACCCCTTTATCCTCTGCATGACCTGTCATTACCACAGTAAATAGATGAAACCCACTAGCATGAGTAGGAGTTGTTTGAGCCCTGATGTGCCTACTCATTCATGCTTGTTTGTCATGCCTGCTATTGCTTAGAGTTGTGTCAGGTCTGATTCATCGGCGATGAATTGGAGGTGTGTGAACATGTCCTACTGTGTGTGAGCTAAGTGTGGGAACACGATTTGGTAAAGGTAGCGGTGAGAGGCCATGTAGGAGTACATGGTGGGTTGTCTCATTGCAGCCGTCCTCAGGAACTGAGTTCTGTGTTTGTGATCCATGAACAGTTACTACCACACATTGGGTTCCGGTAACTCGACCCCTCTCGACTTATTAATCAACATGATCTCTGTCCAGGAGTTGCAACTAGTTTCTGGTGTTTGTAGGTAGTGTTAGTAGTCTACCAAGTGGCACCCGGTACAGGTGGGCTTGGGACAGACTAGGCACAGTGGCCCGGTGCACCAAGTGGCACCCGGATGGTGGACTTGGGAACCCTGCACACATCGTTTGGGGCCGTGAGCGACACCCCGGCCGGATCTCCTTGCGGATGGAACCCGAATAGGCGATAAACCTGGACTAGAGACTTGTGTGGTTAGTCAGGTCGTGGACGACTCCCTCGCCAGGCTTCCGCTTGAAGGTTGCCGAGGTACATGACGTGTACATGATGGTTAGTGGCGAGAGCGTGTGTGAAGAAGTACACCCCTGCAGGGTTATCATTATCTATCCGAATAGCCGGATTCCTCGGATATGGAAACTTGGACCCCTTACATAGTTCATAGATAACTTGAAGTGGATACTCTAAAATGCGCAAGATAAGTGTGAGTGCTATGGATGGCGTTCTCGTAGGGAGACGGGAGCGGATCCATAGTGGTGTATTGATATGGTGAATATGTGGACTCGTGTGCGCCACCTCAAAAGAGTTACTTGCAGTCGTAGTTCAGGATAGCCACCGAGTCAAAGCTGGCTTGCTGCAGTTAAACCCCACCATCCCCTTTGTTGATAATGATGCATATGTAGATAGTTTTGATGTAAGTCTTGCTGGGTACATTTGTACTCACGTTTGCCTATTTTATGTTTTTGTAGAGAGACTTCAGTCTCGCTAGTAGTTCCGCTTGGACTTCGACGTTTAGCTTGTTACCTTAGCTACGATCTTGTGCCCTCGACAGGATCTGGTAGTTAGTCAGGCTTCTCAGCCTTTTTCATTTGTAGTTGTCTGTACTCAGACATGTTAAGCTTCCGCATGTGCTTGACTTGTATGGTCTGAATGTTGGGTCGTGAGACCCATGTTTGTAATATCTCGCTCCTCGGAGCCTATTGAATAAAATACTTGAGTCGTAGAGTCATGTTGTGATGCCATGTTGTATTTGCACATATCGAGCATATTGTGTGTATGTTATTGAAATGCTTGGTATGTGTGGGATCTGACTATCTAGTTGTTTATCCTTAATAGCGTCTCTTACCGTGAAATGTCTCCTAGTGTTTCCACTGAGCCATGGTAGCTTGCTACTGCTCCGGAACACTTAGGCTGGCCGGCATGTGTCCTTCTTCGTTCCTGTGTCTGTCCCTTCGGGGAAATGTCACGCGATGAATACCGGAGTCATGTTAGCCCGCTACAGCCCGGTTCACCGGAGTCCTGCTAGCCCAGTGCTACAGCCTGGATTCACTCGCTGATGACCAACCCGTTCGATGGTGGGTCATGGATGCCTGTCCCTGTAAGTTTGTGCCACTTTGGGTTTACGACTAGCCATGTCAGCTCGGGCTCCTTATCATATGGATGCTAGCGACACTATCATATACGTGTGCCAAAAGGCGCAAACGATCCCGGGCAAAGGTAAGGCGACACCCATGGGAATACCGTGCGTGAGGCCGCAAAGTGATATGAGGTGTTACATGCTAGATCGATGTGGCATTGAGTCGGGGTCCTGACAGCTTTGGTATCAGAGCCTGACTGCCTATAGGATTACCAAGCCAAACTGGTCGAAGTTGTGTCTAGAAATGCTTTAGTTATGTAAGGGAATTGATTGTGGAAGGGAACGTAAGGCTCTTTTTACTCCTTATACCTCATGGCCTTCTGATCTGAGTCATCCTCTTCTCTTCTATGGGGATTAAGAACTAGGCCTTCTCATCTATCTATCAGGATGACGTGTTACTAAACCATAGACTTATAGAATTGATAGTTCAAATCTCAGTTCAGTTTGTACTACTTCCGTGTGTTCATAGTTGGTCTCGGAACCTTGATATTGTGCTTTTGAGTGGTTATGCCACCATTTTTGCAGGATGTCTCAAATAATTTTGAGCATTTATAGCCGTTATGCTGTCCGAGTCATCCTAGGTCTCTAAATAGTCTGATGCACTTGCAAATCATTTCCCTCTGGTTTCGATGTTCCTTTAGGCCAAGTTAATCACACTAATTGCTGAGTTGAGGTATTTTATTACCTCGACCTATATGTTGGAGTTATTATTATGACCCTAGGTGTCTTAGGGGATCATCTAGTAATCTAGCCATGATTCATGTCCCAGTGTGATGATTCTGGCCTTTACTCTCGAAAGCATCCTGTGATGTCACTTAGTAGTAGGTATTCTACTCCTTGGGTTTTGAACCCGAGATTCACCGTACTTACCTCGTGTTGATAGTGTTTGCTAGTTACCTTAGGATATTAGTAACCTTTGCGATAGTCCTCGAGGTCCATGGTATTTCCTTCTTCCAAATACCATGAGCTGCTTATGGCGGAAGTTCTTTGAACCAAAAGATCGCAACCAGAGTGCTCTTCATGAGTTCTCCATTCTACATTGTGAATCTGCTAGTTCTACCTTTCTGCATAGGTTATCTCGAAGAAATATGTTGAACTCGTTCGACATACTAACCTATGCATCCACAACTCAGAAAGATATATGTTCCTTTGAGTTGTCCCTCTGTAGTTGTATTCTGACCCTCGTCTATCAATTGATAGTCAAGAGTATGCGTGCATTTGTTCATCGGTGCCTATTACTCTGTGGTCCGTCAAGCCATTCTATTCGGAATGACTAGGAGAAACAAACTCCAGTACCTCATCCATGTCCAGGATTGGGTCAAAGTAGTTGTGTTCCGCAGATTAAGATGCCAATCTAGCTCTTGTTTTGTTCTACCTTGGAGTATTATCATCTTTATATCAAGAATGTCATGGGAATTGCACACCATCCTATGAACTCTTGACACAGTGATACTTCTCGCCATCATTATTCATTCCTTGGTTCCGTGTTGTCGCAATCGGAATGCCGACAAGTGAACCGTGATGTGTGAAATCAATACTCCGAGCAACTTGTTGCTTGGTAGTTAATGGACAATACTCTCACTCTTAGCGTGTTGGTTGTTGAACCATCACCCTAAGGTTGATCGTGCCACCTAGTCCATTTTCCCTGGTGCACCCTTCGATCAATGAGTTAGGATTGTGTCAATCCCTCGCTCTGTTGATTATATTGTCTTGCCCTGAAAAGCAAGATTGTTCTCGAGCTTAGTAACATATCGGTGGTTCATGATTTTCTGAATATCTTCTCGGGAGTATTACCAGGTTGTCACCTGACCGCTATGTTGAGCTCGTGATCAAGTTGGTTTTCGAAACCACCTTTTCTCCAAGAATCCGTGTTGGATACCCCTGAGCTGGTTGGTTAAGCTAAATAACAACTTGGAGAGTTGGAAGATAAAAGCTTGTCTGAATCAGTTCATTCCAAATGGTTATCCTTGTGCGTGTGTTGAAGAAAGATGATATCTTCATTGGTTGATCCTCGTGGTCAATTGTTGGATCTATTGTCTTACCCGAACCTTTGATTTGAGTATGGGCTATCGTCAAATCAAATGAGAACCGACGATATTCGTAATGTTGTCTTACTCGTGGTTGATTCCTCGAGCATACACCATTACATCTTTGGTCTGACCAATACCATCCCATTGTTCACATAGTGGTGGAAGTCCAGTGATATGGAAATTCCGATGAGTTGATGTTGAGCCCATCAGCAGCATTTTGTCTCCTCCATGATTTGTGTCGAACATCCAGCTGGTGTTGGAAACTTGTGTAAGAATTTCTTCATGCCCCGTTCATGAAGTATATGTTTGGTGTGCGAAGTGACTTTCTCTCATTCATGTGCATTCGATGCAAGCTGCCGCCGTGAATTTGAGAAAGTTAGTTTTGCTTCCCTACGGAATCGTCCCAAGTCAGTCATGCATGTGCAAAGTATACTATGGTTTGGTAGATTAATTATCTCCACTCCATATGAATTCCATAGCACACCAAGCCACTGATTGACTTGTTCTAGGTAAAGAAGTCTAATTTAAGTGCTCAAGACTTCGATATCCTCCATGATGGTTCCCAACCAGAACTCGGTAGTATTTTTATTATAAGACTACTATGTGGTCATGCTTGTCTCGGACAACGTGTTCACATGTTGTAGTAGAACCAGCTCATGTTTTGGAGCTTGCTATCGTAGTTCATCCCCCGAGAATCTTGCAACGTCATCTCGTCGATTTGTGTTGCAAACTTTCATTTTTCCTTCTAGACTTGATGAGTCTGGAATATTCTGACACCAATCAGATCTGAATCTCAGGCAGACTTGATGGTTGGGACGTTTTCCAAGAACTATAATATTGGTCTCTCTGTAACCCGGTAAAATGGATGTCGTGGCCAACACACCCAACCGGAAGACCTATTATTGTAGTATCTTGTTTGAGGAAGTTGGCCACCTTCCCATAAGGATCTCGTAGAACTTATTCCAGTAGTTGTTCCTTATGGATCCTTTGTTCTCCCGAAGCCAGACCTTTACTTGATGTTCCAGATGCCGACTGGTATTGGATTAAGCTGGTACATCAAGGAGAACACTAGAAGCGGAGTGCTAAATGTCTCTCGGTCGATCATCCAGATTTGCTTCTTTGGTATTGCTAAGGAAAAATCTGAGAAAGTGATGTCCTCCTTTGCACCTGCATCCCCCATCACCGTTCATCATGGTAGTGTGATGTGTTGCCAGGATCCTTGGCACGGATGTTGGTAAAACCTTGATGAATATGGAAATGCTCAAGTTCTTGAAAGCACGCTCAGTCACTAGGTTATATCCTTGGTATCAACTGGAATGTGCCTTCCATTTGCCGAGTTGTTCTATAACCATAGTTTCCTTTCCAAATTGAGTGTGCCATTCTTTTGAATTCTTTCAAACGATCATTTGTAAATTTCCTTAGCCTGGTATGGAGAGTTTCAATGATCCTTTTCGATAGAGTTTCCTTCTGACTTCATCGAGTTGGATGAAGATCTCGAAAGAGAAGACGTCAAGATCAATTTGAAGCAATGAATCAAAATCTTCAAGCAGTGGAAGTTGGATCATGAAGATTGTGTTAGTTTGCGTTCCCCCTTCATCTTACCCTACGCTTGAATCTCGGGACGAGATTCTTGTTTAGTAGGGGTGAGTTGTCACATCCCTAGATTATTGTTTGTATTAGTTGCATCAGAGTGCATCATGCATCATGTCTAAATTCTAGTGAAATTTGAATTGAGGGAATTCTCAAGCCTCAGAAAAATCCTTTCAAAAAAAGGGGCAAGAATCCTTAAACTTGCATTCAATGAAACCAAAATGGCCTTCATTAATGTTTGATAATTTTGGCAAGGGTTTGGATCCAAACCAAAAATATTGAACATTTTTAAGGAATTATTTTGGCATTGAATTTAAATCATTATTGTATTTGAATTTGGAATTATATTCATAATATATGGGATATATTTTCAAATAACTTTGAAATGTTTTGTGTGCTGTTGGAAAAGTCCATCTAGCAACATAAAATTGTTCAAAGGATTATTGGCACTGGTTTCAAACTATTGGAATTTCAAACAGTGGCAAGATTCAAATCAAAACAGAAAACAACAATAGAAAAGAATAAAAAGGGGAAGACCTACCTGGCGCTTACCTGCCGCCCAAGTGGCCAGCCCAGCCCAGCAGCGCCCCCCTTGTCATCTTCCTCCTCTGCCAGAAGGACTGGGTGCGTGGTCGCCCCGCGCGCGCATGCTCTCCGCCACCTCCTGCTTACCGGCTCGCCGCTGGAAGCACCCGAGGGCGCCACGCACTCCCCCTCGACACCCCTAGACCGCTCGCTCTCTCCCTCGCCCTCATCCCCTCCTCTGCTCCCTCCTTTCTCTCTGTCTGTGGGCGCTGAGACCACCGACGAGCACCACCGCGACCACAACCTTCCCCGTGGCTCTCCGACATGACCTCGAGCTCCGCCGTCGACCCATACTCCGTCTACACCGAGCCAAGCGACGGGAAGAGCCCCGAAGCGCCGTCCCCGACGTCTTCTTCCTCCTCGGGTCACCGAGATCGCCGGTGATCGTGCTCCCGCCCCGACGCGTCCCCGAGCCCGCTGACCTTCTCCTCCGCCCCCAAGTGAGCCCCTGATCTCTTCCCCCCTTTCCCCGTGCTCGATAGCCTAGCATAGCCCCCATCTCCGTCGATGCCGAGACCTCGCCGGCACTGGTCATGTCGCCGCTGTCGTTTTAGCTCGCCTCCGTCAAGGCTGAGCACACCACCGCGCTCAACGCATCTCCAGGAGGCCGCCTAGCCCCTTTGCTCGCTCCTCTGCTTGCTCTAGCGCCGCGCCCGTCCAGGCAGTAGCTCCGGCCGCCGCCCCGCTCACCACCGTCAGCGACTCTGGCCACCCCAGCACCCGCCATTGTCACTATCTGGCGCGCCTCGTCGCGCCGGTCCCGCAGAACCCACCCGCACGACCTCCCGTCGCCGGAAACGGCCGGACGAGGACCTCCACCGCTCTGTTTGGTCGCCGGCGGCTAACCACCGGTGTGTCCGACGTGGCTGTGTGATTAGTGTTAATCACGGCCAGCTAACTCCCCCAGGGCCACTGCCATGTGGGCCCAAGAGCATGTTTAGGTTAGATTAATTTTCTGTTTAGATTAGTGATAACCCTGTGGCCCATGTGTCGGCGTTGACTTCGGCCTAGTCAGCATTGACTGGGCCCACATGTCTGTGGGACTAACCAGCCTGAGTCACTGATATGCGGGACCCACGCTTCAGGTTTGACCTGGACCGGTTCTGTTGACCTACTGAGGTCAGCATGATGCAATGCTGACGCAGTAAATGATTTTATGGATTTAAAATAAATCAGAAAATCCAGAAAATGATCTAAACTTCTAAAATTCATAGAAATTCAACCGTAACTCCAAATTAAATAATTTATATATGAAAAATGATCAGAAAAATCCAATCTATCCATCTGTACCATTTTCATGCATGTTTGAACAACTTAAATCTGCTATATACAACAATTCGAATAAATGGCATTTGAAATGCCTTATGTGGAGTTTGAATTTGAACCTAGGGTTCAAACCAACTTCATTTAACCTGCTGCTAGTTGCATTAGCTCAAACCACAACATATTTCCATGTCATGATCATGCATCATATGGTGCATTCCATTGATTGTGCTTCTTCTTTGTTTGTCGGTGCTTGTCCCCTCTCAGTAAGACGTGTACCGACGATGTGATCGATGACACCAATGAAGAAATATACTATCTTCAGAAGTGCCAGGCAAGCAAAACCCCCTTGTTCATTCCGATACAAACCCACTCTCTTGCTCCTGCTCTCTTTTACTGCATTAGGACAACAATGATACAACTGTTACTTGCTGCGGTAGTTGAACCCCTTTATCCTCTGCATGACCTATCATTGCCACAGTAAATAGATGAAACCCACTAGCATGTGTAGGAGTTGTTTGAGCCCTGATGTGCCTACTCATTCATGCTTGTTTGTCATGCCTGCTATTGCTTAGAGTTGTGTCAGGTCTGATTCATCGGAGATGAATTGGAGGTGTGTGAACATGTCCTATTGTGTGTGAGCTAAGTGTGGGAACACGATTTGGTAAAGGTAGCGGTGAGAGGCCATGTAGGAGTACATGGTGGGTTGTCTCATTGCAGCCGTCCTCAGGAACTGAGTTCTGTGTTTGTGATCCATGAATAGTTACTACCACACATTGGGTTCCGGTAACTCGACCCCTCTCGACTTATTAATCAACATGATCTCTGTCCAGGAGTTGCAACTAGTTTCTGGTGTTTGTAGGTAGTGTTAGCAGTCTACCAAGTGGCACCCGGTAGAGGTGGACTTGGGACAGACTAGGCACAGTGGCCCGGTGTACCAAGTGGCACCCGGATGGTGGACTTGGGAACCCTGCACACATCGTTTGGGGCCGTGAGCGACACCCCGGCCGGATCTCCTTGCGGATGGAACCCGAATAGGCGATAAACCTGGACTAGAGACTTGTGTGGTTAGTCAGGTCGTGGCCGACTCCCTCGCCAGGCTTCCGCTTGAAGGTTGCCGAGGTACATGATGTGTACATGGTGGTGAGTGGCGAGAGCATGTGTGAAGAAGTACACCCCTGCAGGGTTATCATTATCTATTCGAATAGCCGGATTCCTCGGATATGGAAACTTGGACCCCTTGCATAGTTCATAGATAACTTGAAGTGGATACTCTAAAATGCGCAAAATAAGAGTGAGTGCTATGGATGGCGTTCTCGTAGGGAGACGGGAGCGGATCCATAGTGGTGTATTGATATGGTGAATATGTGGACTCGTGTGCGCCACCTCAAAAGAGTTACTTGCAGTCGTAGTTCAGGATAGCCACCGAGTCAAAGCTGGCTTGCTGCAGTTAAACCCCACCATCCCCTTTGTTGATAATGATGCATATGTAGATAGTTCTGATGTAAGTCTTGCTGGGTACATTTGTACTCACGTTTGCCTATTTTATGTTTTTGTAGAGAGACTTCAGTCTCGCTAGTAGTTCCACTTGGACTTCGATGTTTAGCTTGTTACCTCAGCTACGATCTTGTCCCCTCGGTAGGATCTGGTAGTTAGTCAGGCTTCTCAGCCTTTTTCATTTTTAGTTGTCTGTACTCAGACATGTTAAGCTTCCGCATGTGCTTGACTTGTATGCTCTGAATGTTGGGTCGTGAGACCCATGTTTGTAATATCTCGCTCCTCGGAGCCTATTGAATAAAATACTTGAGTCGTAGAGTCATGTTGTGATGCCATGTTGTATTTGCACATATCGAGCATATTGTGTGTATGTTATTGAAATGCTTGGTATGTGTGGGATCTGACTATCTAGTTGTTTATCCTTAATAGCCTCTCTTACCGGGAAATGTCTCCTAGTGTTTCCACTGAGCCATGGTAGCTTGCTACTGCTCCGGAACACTTAGGCTGGCCGGCATGTGTCCTTCTTCGTTCCTGTGTCTGTCCCTTCGGGGAAATGTCACGCGATGAATACCGGAGTCCTGTTAGCCCGCTACAGCCCGGTTCACCGGAGTCCTGCTAGCCTAGTGCTACAACCTGGATTCACTCGCTGATGACCGACAAGTTCGATGGTGGGTCATGGATGCCTGTCCCTGTAAGTTTGTGCCACTTTGGGTTTACGACTAGCCATGTCAGTCCGGGCTCCTTATCATATGGATGCTAGCGACACTATCATATACGTGTGCCAAAAGGCGCAAACGGTCTCGGGCAAAGGTAAGGCGACACCCATGGGAATACCGTGCGTGAGGCCGCAAAGTGATATGAGGTGTTACATGCTAGATCGATGTGGCATTGAGTCGGGGTCCTGACACACCAAAACCTTTGTCCGAACTAAACGGGCGAACTCTCGTAAGTCGGCCGATCCAATCCCCAAGAAACCAAAGCCCACCCCTGGGCGGGGAACCGTATTGGAAGAATGTCTCAATGGCCATGTAAACTCCACAGCACTCTGGACACAACACCATCTCATAGCCTTAGGGCATGTTGGATACTCCGGCAGGTTGCAAAAAGTGGCGAGGATCTTCTTGCAAGCCATAAAGCAGAACACCATCTCGCCAACGAACACAATACGGTACTAACAGTCTTCGAGACTTTTGCCTCAAACAATAGGCGCAAGCGGGCTCATCGAAGCTCCGCGTAAATTTGCCATGTGGCCAAAGGAAACCCCCGGAACGACACTGCTATAACTTTCAATGCCAGTGACAAACCTCGATTCCAGACTGTCCGGGCACCAGCCCAATCGTGGACGGCTTTTGCTAACTAAAGTACTTATGGATGGCGGAAGCGGATTAAACTTGATCTGTGAAGAAACACTCAACAAGATGGAAATTGACAAAAGCCGCATTGAACAAAGCGGCACAACCTTCACGGGAATTATCCCTAGTCAGGAAGCGCGGTGTGCGGGAAAAATCACACACGATGTGGTATTCGGCACCCCGGAGAATTATAGTTTCGAAGAAATCACATTCCAAGTGGCTCCTTTTAGCAGCGGATACCACGCCCTTCTAGGGCGGGACGCGTTTACAAGCTTTCAAGCCATACCCCAATACGGGCACATGAAGCTTAAAATGCCCGGACCCAATGGAATCATAACTCTAGCCAGTGATCCGGACGTCGCACTTCGCGCCGAAACAAAACCGCAGCACTAGCCCTGGAGGCATTATCCGAAGCCCTAGCACCTGAAGAGTTAACAACACTGCGGGCCACCGTGGACAGGGACAACGTGATACTCGACAAGCGACCCAAGTCCACCTCATTTAAACCCGCAGACGCGATAGTCAAATTCCAAGTCCATCCAACAGACCGCACGAAGACAGCTTCCATCGGGACACAGTTGAGCCCCGTGATGGACGCCGCACTGCAAGACTTCTTAAGCGAGAATTGGGACATTTCCACCTGGCACCCATCGGACACGCCGGGCATCCCACGCAGATTGGCCGAACACAGCCTCAATGTACTAAAAGGATAGAAACCGGTAAACTAGACTCTAAGACGGTTTCAGAGCCCAAACGGCAAGCCATGGGGGAAGAGCTAGCCAAACTACTCTAGGCCGGATTCATCAGAGATATCAAGCATCCGGATTGGCTGGCGAATCTGGTAATGGTACCAAAGAAGGACAAATCCTGGCGCCTACGTGTCGACTTTAAAGACCTCAACAAGGCTTGCCCCAAGGATCCCTTTCCCCTCCCTTGCATTGATCAAATCATCGATGCCACAGTAGGACACGACTCGATGTGTTTCCTCGACGCATACTCTGGATACCATCAAATAAAGATGGCAGAGTCCGACCAAGCTACAACAGCTTTCATAACACCATATGGCCCTTTTTGCTTCAACACTATGCCTTTCGGGCTTAAGAATGCCGGCACAACCTACCAACGCATGATTCAAACATGCCTGGAAAAGCAAATCGGCAAAACAGTGGAGGCATATGTGGATGACGTGGTCATAAAAACAAGAACGTCGATACCCTAATAGATGACTTGAGGCTTACATTCGACAACCTCTGGACATACGACATCAAGTTGAACCCGGAAAAATGCGTTTTCGGCGTCCCCTCAGGGAAACTACTCGGCTTCATTGTTTCCAATAGAGGAATTGAAGCGAATCCGGCAAAAATCCGAGCTCTGTCACAGTTGGCTATACCAACAGACCTCAAGCACATCCAGAAACTAGCCAGATGTGTGGCTGCTCTAAGCCGCTTTATCTCCAGGTTAGGAGAAAAGGCATTACCTCTTTACCGCCTTCTTCGGCGCACCGAACACTTCGTGTGGACAGATGCAGCCGCGGCCGGACTAGATGAAATAAAGACCTTATTGACTAGTAATCCAGTACTAACAGCGCCAAATATTGGCGAACCTATGCTGCTGTACATAGCTGCAAGACATCAAGTTGTAAGCGCAGTGCTCGTCGTTGAACGAGAGGCTGACGGATACAGATTCCCGCTCCAGAAGCCGGTTTATTACGTATCCACGGTCCTAACCCCATGCAAATCCCGATACCCACACTATCAAAAAATAGCATACGCGGTCTTCATGGCATCCCGGAAGCTACGACACTACTTTCAAGAGTGTTTGATTACGGTGGCCTCCGAAGTACCAGTCAATGACATAATAAATAACCGCAACGCTACGGGTCGGATTGCTAAATGGGCCATCGAGCTCCTTCCGTTCGACATAACATACAAACCACAGCGGGCCATCAAGTCGCATGTACTGGCTGACTTTGTCGCTGAATGGACAGAAGCCGAACTCCCTAAAGAGTACAGCGCATACTCCAACTGGATCATGCACTTCGACGTCTCCAAAATTATGGCCGGATTGGGAGCAGGTGTAGTCCTGACGTCTCCCACAAGAGACACAGTCCAGTACGTCCTCCAAATATTATACACAGACTCCAACAATGCAGCCGAATATGAGGCTCTGTTGCATGGTCTTCGGATGGCAGTCTCTATGGGCATTCAACGCCTAGAAGTGAGCGGCGATTCAAACCTTGCAATATCACAAATAAATGGAGAATTTGATGCCAAGGATCCGAAAATGGCGGCCTACCATAATGTCGTCCTCAAAATGTCATCTCGGTTCGAGGGGCTCGAATTCCACCATGTGGATCGAGAAAACAATCAAGCGGCGGACGTCCTCACCCGCATCGGCCCTAATCGCGACCCTGTCCCACCTAACATATTTTTGGAAAGGTTGTTCAAGCCATTTGTAGTATGGGAAGGGGAGTCCAGCAATACTAGCACGGATCCGAACACACCCCCAGATTCCGAACTATCAAACATAATCGGAGGCTCTACCACCGAAATAACATCTTCAGCCCACGAGATCATGGATGTAATCGCCCCGTGGACTGAGCCTTTCTTGGCCTACCTAAATAGGCAGGGGCTCCCCGAAGACCAAAATGAAGCACGCTGCATCGTCCAGCGTTCCAAAGCTTACAAAGTCCATGAAGGGAACTCTACAAGAAAAGTGCGACAGGAGTGCTCCAAAGATGCATATCCGAAGAGCAAGGGCGGCAGCTCTTGGCTGAAATCCATGCCAGACTGGGCGGACACCACGCAGCGGCTCGAGCACTAGTCAGCAAGGCCTTCCGTACAGGCTTCTATTGGCCGACAGCCCGAGCAGACGCACAGGACCTCGTCCAACACTGCGTTGGTTGCCAGCTCTTTGCCAATCAGAGTCATATGCACCCTACTGCTCTCCAAACAATCCCCATAACGTGTCCCTTTGCGGTCTGGGGGCTAGACATGGTCGGACCCCTTAAAGGGGGAAGCGATAAGAAAAAATACTTGTTGGTCTTGGTGGACAAGTTCACCAAATGGATAGAAGCCAAACCAGTCAAAATGGCCGAATCCGGACCAGTAATAGACTTCATATCCGGGGTCCTACACCGATACGGCGTCCCCCACAGCATCATCACTGATAATGGCTCCAATTTCACAGCCGATGAAGTGAAAACATGTGCGGCAAAATGGGCATTAAGCTCGACTACGCTTCCGTCTACCATCCTCAAACGAACGACCAGGTCGAACGGGCAAATGGTCTCATCATGAGCGGCATCAAACCCAGACTAGTGCGATCCTTGACAGAGTCGGATACGCACTGGGTCGAGGAGCTCGACTCCGTACTCTGGGGGCTTCGGACCACGCCGAATCGCACCATCAGATATGAACCATTTTTTATGGTGTACGGTGCGGAAGCAGTACTACCATGCGACATAATACATGATTCGCCACGCGTACGCATGTACAAAGAGAAGGAAGCCGAGTTAGATCGGTAGGATAACTTGGATGCCCTGGAGGAGGAGCGCGATGTCGCAAAAGCCCGCTCCACATTCTATCAATAGCAGGCTCGACGATACCAAAGCAGAGAAGTGCGGGCCAAAACTTATAATATTGGCGAGCTCGTTCTACGCCTACCGGATAAGAAGAAGGACAAGCTCAAACCCAAGTGGGAAGGTCCCTTCATCATTGACAAATTCCTCACCGGAGGAGCGTACCGCCTACGTAATGCGTCCGATAATAGACTCGAGCCGAACCCATGGAACGCGGCCAGACTCCGGAGATTCTATGCCTAGCGCCAAACTCAGTGTTCGTCTCCTTAACCCCTCCTTTTTAATTATGCTCCCTCCCTTTTACTATCTCGACCCTTTTTTTTCCTCCTCACACAAAGTACTTAATATAGTACGGACGCCCGGATCACTCCGGCCGTACTATGTGTGTAAGCAATACCTGGGGGCTTCCTATTCGGAAGCTAAACATAATTACTTTAAATAGGCTTTTTTCCCATCACATATGCGTTCTTTTTTCATATGTGCCTTTTCTTCACCATTATATGCATTGATATGACTTAAGATGTGGCCAAGCTGGGATGCATGGCTCTTGTGTTTAAGCCCTACGTTCCCATTAATTCGGCTAGGGCATAAGGGGAGCACCTCTGCGATTGTTATTGCCGGTCCATCCAGATGTGTACCTCAGACTGGGTGAAGCCGGAAGCTAGCGTCCTTAAGAGAATATTCGGTCGGTGAACAAAAGATGTATTCGTTTATTACAACGTCAATCCCCAGAAGTTTTGTATCCTGCGCCCTTGTTCGCAGTGCGGACATGTGCATCGTCACATGCGTACCCAGGGAAAGGAACCCCTAATGGAACTATTCTCCCTGGAAGATGTTTCTTACTATCCATGTAATATAACATAACTAGTTGGATACTTGTCTGTTCAAGCACTTATGACCCCTACGCCTGGTGTCCACACATACCCCGATTTTGTATAACTGAGTGGGTATTCGGACACACCCCGGACTATAGGATCCGGGGGCTGAAGCGAAAAGGTCCGCCATGACAAATGATTCCAATCCGGCTAGGGACTACTTTAGTCCATTGAATTACACAGTCACTTGGACTGACTATATTCCTCCTCTATACCATCCAACAGGCTATCTAGCTTACAATCCCGTTGAGAATACTTTGCGGCTAATGCTACCTGGTCATATACCAGACTCACGGGAATTTCTTATCCATCTGGCCCCGTCGGTCCGACTTCGGCCATATGGTTCGGGTCCAACTTGGTGTAGCGCGTCTTCACCATAGCCCAGGCTTCCCTTGCACCTTGCCGGTAGGCTGATATCTTCCACAATCGGAAGCGCCGCCGTGCTCCTTGAAGCATATCCACAAGCTCCCCCATGCCATTCGACAGTAAGCTTGATGGCCACAAGGCCTGGGCAACGCCCTGCATCACTTGCCGAGCTCGCTTGTGCAGTTGTGAGAGGTCTTGTAGTAAATCGCCTGCAGATGAGGGCATCTCCTCCTCGGGGCGACCTGTTAACATTCCTACAAGCAAAATCCTTTCAATATACTTCTGCGCCGAACTATACTACAGTTCATCTAGGCAATTACCATAAATGCCGCGTCGAAGCCTTTTGTTCTCCTTCATGGAGTCCGCCAGCTGAGCGCGGACGTCTTTTAACTCCACGTCCAGCTGGACTTTGGCATCTTGAAGATTGTTCTTCTCCTGCCTAACTTGCGTAAGAATGCGCTCGCCAGCCTTCAGCTGGCTTTTGAGATGTGATTCGTCATCTCTTACGCATTCTGGATTCACCCCGGGATTGTCTGTAGAATTTTCTGTTAGACTTGTCATATCAGCCACTTACTAACTGGTGCATATTCGTACAATTGATACAAATGTTACCAGATGAGGGTCTTTGGGATTCCTCTAACTTGGAAATTGTGGCCCTCAGCTCGGCCTTGCACTCCTCCAGCTCCCGAGACAGTTGCTCATTCTTATATACAAGGACCTGTGCATAAATTGATCCTTAAAATAGTTGTTTCAACCGTTTCAAGTCTTAGGGGCTACTGCTACACATGCTTATCAAAATTTCTTACCCGTATATCGTTTGTATACTGGTCCGTCGCTCGGGCAAGCCCGCCTTGAGCAACTCAGATGTATGCGTCTCCTGAATTAAAGGCATTAAATGCCTCTTCGGAAAAGATGTTGTTCGGAAGCATGGCCCGTCGGCGCCGGTGATTCATGGCGCTCTCTACTTCGGAGTTTGTGGCCGATAGTATATCCGCGTCCTCTGCCGGAGAACTATGCGGCATCGGCCCCGCATCTGCCTCCGCTCTCGAAGCCGGTTCTAGAATCCGGCTAGTGGAGGCGTGATTGGTAGGATCCCCGGATATAGTCCGGCTATTCCTCTTCCTGCCAGGACGCAAAGGGCGTTTTTATACTTCAAATACCATAATCGCAGGACAGGTTTTTTCCTTACCTCTGCAGCGGCGTGTCGACCCTTACCGCCTTCCTCTTGAGCCTGCCCGATCCAGACGCCCGTGGTCGACGAGTCCCTAGGGGCTCGGCCTCGCGCTCCGACCGTCGTCTCTGCAAAAAACACGACAATTGAAGGGTAAGGCATGACATCTGAAGGGATTCTTCTTCGGAGGATAGGGTTTTTCAGTTTGGCTTACACGCGACATAGGTACCAGTCTGGGGTAGTCGGCAATAATGGCCACTGAGGCGCCATCACAGCTCGCTTGATAAAATATCCCGTTGACAAGCTCCACGGTAATATCCGGATCCTCTTCGAGTCCTGGATCTAGGGCCCTTCCGGGGTCCTCTGGCTGCGGGGAGGGGCTGGAGATTCCTTCTACGACCCTCCTCAGTTCCTGCTCGGAAGTGTCGAAGCAGATAATCTTAGCGAAGAACACCACGATGAGTGAAGCAGGGAAAGGAATAACAGCTTACCCAGTTTGGGGGGTTGTACATGGAGAATCCATCCCGCGGTTTAATGTGAAGGAATTCTTCCTCTTCTCCTTTGTATAAATCGGACAATAAGAGCAGTGGCGGAGTCCAGACCCTTACGGCCACAGCGGGTGGCATCATCTTCCCCGTTTAAGTGCCACATGGGCTTCCCCCGGTATTGAAGCGGTTGCACCCCCCGTATTATGCATATTGCCATGACCTCGACTATCGTCAGTCCGGACTTGGCCAGCAACTTTATCCTGCTCATCAGGAAGTGTACTTCCCTGGTATCCTCCTCTTGGGGGCTTCGGGGGCGCCAGCTTAGACGTGCCCTCGGTGGGGCGTCACTAAACTCGGGGAGACCTGTGCGGACTGGATCCGGAAGGGGAACGTCATCAATGTAAAACTACTCCGAAGGCCAGTTCTCTGGTGCCTTCTGGGGAGTGCCGGATAGGTATCCAGTCTCGGCAATGCGCCATACTTCGGCTCCGCCCACTTGACATAGGGATTCTCTCTGGTTGCGGGGGACAAGGCGGAACAGCTTCTTCCATAACCCGAAGTGAGGCTCGCAGCCTAAAAATAGCTCGCAAAGGGCAACGTACCCTGCTATATGCAGTATAGAGGCAGGGGTAAAGTTGTGTAACTGGAGGCCGTAGAACTCCAGGAGCCCGCGAAGGAATGAGTGGATGGGAAACCCGACGCCCCTTAGCAGGTGCGGGATAAGGCATATTCGCTCCTTTGGAGATGGATTGGGAGATCTCTCCACTTGCTCCCCGCCATTATAGGTGGCTATTCCGGCTCGGACGGGGACCATGAACGCATGTGGGAGAAACCCTTGGGTTTGTAACTCAATCAAACGGCTATGGGGAACTGAACACTCTTCCCAGTCCCCCGGCTTGGAGCGAGGAGAGCGAGCAGAGGAGCTGCGACGACCTGCCATGTTGGGATGGTTTTTCCGGAGCGCTCTGTTGGATGCTTGCTCGAGGGGGGAGAGTGAGGTTTGGATCTGAGAATCCCCGTCTCTTCAAATAGGCGGTCAGCCCAAAGGATTGAGGGTGGCAAATGCAAAAAATGCCTTGGCTCCTCGCATTCGCTTCACAGTGGAGATGGTCATTACTGAGGCACTAAAGCCTAGGAATACAACATTGATGGAGTGACGGACACTATTCGTCATAACAGGTACTTTGGAGTATTCGGAGATGGAACCCGCCCTGCAATGCCGAAGACAAGACTGCGCATCGGACTCATCGTCATTGAAGCCTGGTTCAGGGGCTACTGAGGGAGTCCTGGATTAGGGGGTATCCGGACAGCCGGACTATATACATTGTCCGGACTATTGAAGCGTGAAGATACGAGACTCAAGACTTCGTCCCGTGTCCGAATGGAACTCTCCTTGGCGTGGAAGGCAAGCTTGGCGATCCGGATGTTGTATTTCCTTCCTTGTAACCGACTCCATGTAAACCCTAGCCCTCTCCGGTGTCTATATAAACCGGAGAGGTTGGTCCTTAGAAGGCCGATCACAATTCCAATCATACCATCATAGGCTAGCTTCTAGGGTTTAGCCTCTACGATCTCGTGGTAGATCTACTCTTGTACTACCCATATCTTCAATATTAATCAAGCAGGAAGTAGGGTTTTACCTCCATTGAGAGGGCCCAAACCTGGGTAAACATTGTGTCCCTTGCTTCCTGTTACCATCAGCCTAGACGCACAGATCGGGACCCCCTACCCGAGATCCGACGGTTTTGACACCGACATCAGGTGCTTTGGCGACTCGGATTTGGTGGCTCAATAGGTGTCAGACACTTGGGATTCCAAAGACCTGCTCATGGCAGCTTATCGTCGAGCGGTTGACAACATAGATAGTCATTCCAAAGGTTATTAGGTGGAGCATCTTGATAGAAGAAAGAATGAGGCAGTTGGTGCATTGAGCCGGCTCGGGTCTCAGCGTAAGCCGGTACCTCCCAATGTGTTTCTTGATGTGTTGAATAATCCTTCAGTTAAATTGCCGTCATAAGAGGATCTTGTTATTCCTGACCCGGAGGCACAGTTGGTGGCGGCTCTCCATGCTATTCCTGATTGGATAATTCCATATTTGGCTTACATAACCCGGGGCGAGTTACCCGAGGATGAAACTTTGTCTAGGCAGATAACCCAGCGGTCTAAATAACTGACTATTGTCAATGTTGAGTTACACCAATGTAGTGTCATGGGCGTGTTCCAGCGTTGTGTTTCTCCTAAGGAGGGTCGTGATATCTTTAGGGAAATCAATGAAGGTGATTGTGGTCATCATGCCGGCTCAAAATCTCTTGTGACTAAAGCTTTCCATCACGGATTTTACTCGTTGACAGCTCATGCTGATGCAGAGGATCTTGTCAGTAAGTGTGATGATTGTCAGAAATTTTCTCGACGGGCTCTTGTGCCGGCTCAAGAATTTAGGATGATTCCAATTACTTGGCCGTTTGCAGTCTGGGGCTTGATTTGGTTGGACCTTTCAAGAGGTCTAAGGACAAGAAAACCCACCTCTTGGTGGCAGTTGACAAACTTACCAAGTGGGTTGAGGCAGAGCCGGTCAGCATATGTAATGCAGTGACAGTGGTTCAATTCATAAAGAAAGTAATCTCCCATTTTGTTTACCCTCATAGTATCATAACTAATAATGGCACTAATTTATCTGTGGGTGCTATGAGAGAATTCTATTAACAAGAACATATTCATCTTGATGTTTCCTCGACGGCTCATCCACAGTCTAATGGCCAAGCTGAGAGGCATCAAGAAATCTTAAGAGGCATAAATCCCCGGCTTATGGTTCCTCTATAGACAACGCTAGGTTGTTGGGTCGAGGAATTACCTTCAATGCTTTGGAGTATCAACACCACCCCGAACAGGTCAAGAGGTTATACGCCTTTCTTTATGGTCTATGGGGCATAGGCGGTTCTTCCAAGAGATATTCGTCATGACTCGCCTCATGTGGAGGCTTATGTTGAAGCTACTAATGAGATAACATGTCAATACGCACTTCATGCATTGGATGAGGAGTGTGACCTTGCGGCAGCTTGTTCGTCGATATATCAGCAAGATCTGCGTCGCTATCATAACTGCAGAGTCAGGATAGGAACCTTTCAAGAAGGCGATTTGGTGCTTCGGTTAATCCAACATCAAACAGATATGCATAAGCTATCCCCACCTTGGGAAGGACCTTTTGTGGTCAGCAAGAACCTGCACAACGGGTCATACTACCTCATTGATATACGAGAACACAAGGACTCATGTAAGTTGGAGGAGGAGACCTCCAAGCCCTGGAACATTGCTCATCTTTGGCCTTATTACGCTTGAGTCACCGTCCCTTGTCTTTGTACATACTTTTATCAATGCATATATTATGATTAATATAATAAAGCTGACATCCCTGATAATTCAGGGCCTCTGTTGTTTAATTTCCAAGCATCTGAGTCTTTATTATTTGTTCATAAGGTCACTTGGGGGCTTCCAACCCAACGAGTTTAGCTTTCATGCCATCTTGACCAGGCGTGGATGCCAAATCCCGAGTTATCCTACCTGACTGCACGATGCTACTCCGCCAGGTAATCCTGAGTGACCCGTCGTACTCTTAACAGTCAATCTTCTTCAAGACCCTGAACTCGTTAAGGTTAAAACGATGGTTTGTCACATGAGGGGTGGCTTACGGTGAGCAAGGATTAACTCTAAGGTTGTGCGGCCTATGAAAGCACTTGGGTTTTAAGGTTGTGCGGCCTGTGAAAGCACTTAAATTTTTTCTGAGTTTTTTCTAGATATTTTGGATTTGCATCTTTTAAAGATTTTTTTGCTGCTAAAGCATGATTTTAAATTCGGGCCATACAACCCTGATTATATGACTTATATTTGAGTAATTTTGGGTTTGGTAACCCGCCCTGGTTGTCGACTTGAAGTCGCCAGGATCCTTGAGCACTCAAAATCATGATATTTCATGATTTTGGGTTGATGCCCTCTACGGATAATAATTATCAAGGCATTACCATGGTGTCAATCTATAGGTATGTCTTTCAACAATTGTATGAATATTTAGGTTTTGGTAGCCCGCTCTGGCTTTAGAATTTAAGTCGCCAGAATATTTTGGCTTGGTTGGCCTCTTTTTCTAGTCTCTGTAAAAAAAATTCAAAGACTATTATATTTGGGTTTGTTACCCGCCTTGGCTTAAACTACCATGACATCTGTTGTTTAAGTTTATGTGCAGGACATATGAAGTATTGATATGACCCACGTCAATGATGATATTATGAGAAAGCATAGCGATGGGTCAAAAATTACAAGTTAAAGCATGCACGAAGGCATGATAGGGCAGATCATTGTTTTATATGCTATCCTATTACAAAGGCATAGCTTGCCTTCCAAGAGTATCAAACTATGGAGTGTTTATCATATTATGCTCCCATAAGCCGGTCGGAGAGCCACCTGGATCGTCACTGCTTACTCTTCGCCTAGTTGCTTCGTGGATTGTGGATCATCCTATGTTGGTTCTTCTTCGTTGGTCATCTGAAGATCAGCTGTTGTCCAATCGATGTCGGTTAACGCTTCAAAACATGCTTCATCATTGAGAATTACGGAATGATCAACGTCAGGAGAAAAAATATTCTTACGCCGAGGAGGAATGAGATTGACAGGGTTGTAAGCCGGCGGCGGCTTTTTCTTTTTGTTCTCATCATAAGCCGCCGTGTAGTTGTTCAGATTCAACTCCTCAACCAGCTTGCAGGCCATGGGCCGCATCTCCCGAATGCACTTGCTAAAGTCTTTTTCTTCAAATGGCGACTTATCATCTTTGAACTTAGGGCACCCGGTGGCTATTTCCTCTAGGTCAAGTTCTGATGCCCATGCTTTGGCACGGCCAAGGGCGACAAGGGCTCCGGCGTGGGCGGCTGATAGTTTTTTATCTTCAATTTGACTCGAGATAGTTGACAAGTGGTCCATCATAGCTTTGATGTGACTTGGTGGCTTTCTGTTACCTCCTAGGGCCACCAGACTATGAAGAGCACCGCTGTATAGCTGTTCTGTAAAGGAGTAGATGGCTTTCAATTTCATCAGCATGTCTTGTACGAGGTTTGTGCTTTTGGGGCCTGTTCATAAAATAGCAGAGTAGGTTGGTTTAAACAGGTACTGATAAGTGCTTGGCGGTTTAGCATATTGTCACTTTGGAATTGGCAAGGAATATGAATCTTACCAAAGATGGCAGCTGTCATATGAGTAATATGCCCCTTTAAACCGGCCAGCTCTTCACCGACCGTTTTAAGATGAGTTTCTGCATCTTGTGCCCGTTGGATCAAGTTTGCCTTTTCTGTATCGAAGGTGGCTCTTTCAATAGAAAAGTTGGCCTTGAGCTTCTCATTCTCTTGCACGGCAAGCGGAAGTTTTGATTCTGCATTCACAGTCTCAGCCTCTTGATGTTTAATTCTCTTTGCTAAGTCGCCCAGCCCTGCATCCTTCAGAGATAAAGCTTCCTAAGGAAAAGGTTAGATATGACAGATCAGGACTCACATCTTACTCAAATAAAAATGGCACAAGTCCCAAGCACACTATCAACAATATCCTTGGCACTTGGAGGCTAATGTAAGTCAGTTTTGTTTTTTTATCCCGGCTCAACTTGTCAGCTTAAGCCGGCCCTTGGGGGCTACATCTTTGGATTTCTTAAAGTAAAAGTCCCGGCTCAACTTGTCAGTTTAATCCGGCCCTTGGGGGCTACATCTTTGGATTTCTTAAAGTAAAAGCCACGGCTCAACTTGTCAGTTTAAGCCGGCCCTTGGGAGCTACATCTTTGGATTTCCTAAAGTAAAAGTATCGGCTCAACTTGTCAGTTTAAGCCGGCCCTTGGGGACTACATCTTTGGATTTCTTAAAATAAAAGTACCAGCTCAACTTGTCAGTTTGAGCCGGCCCTTGAGGGCTACATCATTGGATTTTAATGTGTCACACCCTAGCTAGTCATGCATTAGAGTGTGTGCATCATGTTTAAAATTCCATTTAACTTGAAATGGGGATCTGTGAAACCCTCAGAATCATTTCTGAAAATGACCCAAATAAAAATTTCTCCAAAAGGGTCCAAGAAAATGCTCATGTTGATCTCTGAAAATATTGGACAGAGATAAAAATCAAACCAATATTTTTAGTGGCTCATGGACATTTATTTTGGGCATTTGGAATTAATGCATAAATATTTGCTTTGGAAATATATTTCTATATATATTAATATATGTCCAAATATTATGCCAATTATAAAGGAGCTTTGGAATAATATATCTAGCCCCTGAAAAATTTGGCATAAGTTAAATAAATGATTTAATATATCATTTAAATCAAAACAAATGTCAGAAATTAGAAAACAGAAAAAAAATAAAAGGGAGAAGCTTACCTGGGCTCCTCCACTGTGCAGCCCATCCAGCTGGCCGGCCCAGCCAGCAGGCGGCCCAGCCCGCCTCCCTCCTCTGTCGTCTTCGTCCCGACAGAGGGAGGGGAGTGTGGCCGGCGCGCGCGCGCGCCACCGCGCCACGCCACCTCTCTCCCTGCCTGCCTGCCCTCCCCTCCTCGCCTCGATGCCCTGGACGACGCCACGCCTCCCCCCCTGCTCTCTCTCACTCTCCCCCGGCTCTCCCCTCCTCTCCCTCGCTCTCTCTCTCACACGGCCGAACACCACCGTCGCCGCCGTTCGCCATAGCAGCCATCTCCGGCCACCCCTC
>NC_041389.1:272400896-272442198 GCF_002162155.2 Triticum dicoccoides
TCCCCCGACTAGCTCAGAAGCTCCGCCACAACCCCCTCTTCTTCCCCACCGCTCCACGGGCCTCCGGAAGCCCTGCATCGCCGCCACGTCGCCGTTCCCCTCTTCAGGCTCCGACCATCATCGCCGACGAATTCGCCGTCTCCAGCGCGTCTCCGAGCCCGCTTCGACGCCCACTGCAACCGCGGTGAGCCCCCGAGTCGTTTCCCCCTTCTTCCCGGGTCTCTTTCGACCTTTAGGCCTTAGCCCCACCTTGGCCGAGAGCTCCACGCCGCCGGCGATGTCGCCGTCGTGGCCACGGTCACCGTAGCGCCCAACCGAGCACACTATTGTGCTCCACGCCTCACTAGGAGCACGCAGCACGCACCAACGCCTCCCCAAACACCCTGCAACGCTGACTCCGACCATACCCGAACTCCGGCCGCCGCTCACGAGCTCGCCATCGACGGTACCGGCCACCCCAGGCTCGGCCACCACCACCGTTCGACGCGCGGGAGCAAGAGCTCTCCAACGAGCCCAAGAACGGCCTCACCCGTGGCCTGTAGCGCGATCCCGCATCGCGCCGCCATCTCGGGCCTCGCCGGCGTCACGTCGCCGGTGGATTTGACCCACCTTGACCACGGCAGGACCCCCCTGAGTCCCTGACAGGTGGGCCCAGCCCTGTAGCTAATTAAGATTAGCGCTAACCACTGTTAGTTAACCCCCTGACACTGACCAGTGGGCCCCAGCGCCACTAATTAGTAATTAGGATTAATTTAACCCTGTTTAACCCCCCTGTCACTGACGTGTGGGCCCCACACGTCAGGTTTGACCTCAGCCAACCGCAGTTGACCACTGACGTCATGATGACGTCATGCTGGCGCAATAACTATAATTTCTGGATTTAATTTAAATCAGGAAATTCCAGAATATTATTTAAACTTCAAAAATTCATAACTTTTATTATGTAACTCCAAATTGGACAAATTATATATGAAAAATGATCAGAAAAATCCAATCTATCCATATGTACTATTTTCATGCATGATCAAACAAGTTAAATTGATGTTTTAAGCAGAACAAGGAAAAGCACTTTAAAAGGCCATGTTTGAGTTTGAAATTTGAATCTTTGATTCAAATTTGTTCAAACCTTTCTGGTTTTAGTTGCATTAGCCCAACACACTCATATTGCCATGTTTCATGCATGCATCATATTGTTGCACATTGTTTGGTGATGGTTGTGTATCGATGTCCTTTGCGACAGGTTCTGCCTCCGAGGAGTACCGTGATTACCCTAACGAAGAACCGTATCAGTGCATCGAACCATCAGGCAAGCAACCAACCATTTGATCATATCGATACAATCCCATGTTCTCGCTCCTGCTCTCTTTTACTGCATTAAGACAACGCGTTTCAAACTGCTGTGTGCTACGGTAGTTGAACCCATTTCCTCTGCATGACCTGTCATTGCCACAGTAACTAGATGAAACCCACTAGCATGTGTAGGAGTTGTTTGAGCCATATGTATGTGTTGTTCCTACCTTGCTATGCCTGCTATGCTTAGAGTCGTGTCAGGTCTGGTTCATCTGGGTGATGGGCTAGAGTGAAATGTTTATGTCGGTAATGAGAGTGGTGTGGTGAACACGATTTGGTAAAGGTATCGATGAGAGGCCATGTAGGAGTACATGGTGGGTTGTTTCATTGAAGCCGACCTTAAGCACTGAGATCTATATGCGTGATTTAAGATACAGCTACTACCATGCATTGGGCCCTGAAATATGACCCCGCTCGACTTCTTATTCACCCTAGCTCTCTGTCCAGGAGTTGCAAGTAGTTTCTGGTGTTTGTAGCCTACTGGAGGCCGTGGACAGCGCTGACCGTAGGGGTGGGCTGTGATGCGGTAGGTACGTGGCACGGTGTACCGAATACCCGTTAGGTATCTCGGGAACCCTGTTGACATCGTTCGGGGCCGTATGGGAAACCCCGGCCGGACTCCCTGTGGATGGAACCTGAATAGGCGATAAACCTGGACTAGAGGCTTAAGTGTTTAGGTAGGTCGTGGTCTACACCCACGTCGGCTTTCGCTTGAAGTCTGCCGAGCACATGTCGTGTGCAGACGCTAAGTGGTGGAAACATGTATGAAGAAGTACACCCCTGCAGGGTTATCATAATCTATTCGAATAGCCGCGTCCGTGGTAAAGGACTACTTGGTTGCCTATACAGTTCATAGACAAGTAAATGGAAACTGTTAAAAGCCTCAAGATAAGTGTGAGTGCCGAGGATGGCTCTTCCGTAGGAAGACGGAGGTGGATCCTCGGTAGTGTATTGAAGTGGTGAGTAGTGGACTCGTGTGCGCAAAACCATTTCAAGTTGGAGTATCGTAGGATAGCCTAGCCAAGAGTCAAAGCTGGCTTGCTGCAATAACTCCACCAACCCTTCTTGATACTAAGCATGTATGTAGGATCTGATGTAAGTCTTGCTGAGTACCTTTGTACTCATGTTGCTATAATTTACATTTTTTACAGAAGACGCTGCAACCCTTCTGATGGGTTCTATGTAGACGTTGACATCAACGAGTAGGCTAAAGACCCAGGTGGTGACCCTGAGCTTGTGAAGGACCACGTAGTATAGCTAGGCTTTCCAAGCCTCTTTTATTTTACTAGTTGTCTGTACTCAGACAAGTTACTTCCGCTGCTGGTTTGTATGACTGTATGACTTGTATGTTGGGTCGTGAGACCCGTACCTTTGTGTATGTTATGTATGGCCCTCTGAGCCTTAAATAAAGTACTTGTGTCGTAGAGTCATGTTGTGATGCTTCGTTGTATTTGCACATATCGAGCATATTGTGTGTATGATTGAAATGCTTGGTATGTGTGGGATCTGACTATCTAGTTGTTTATCTTTAGTAGCCTCTCTTACCAGGAAATGTCTCCTAGTGTTACCGCTGAGCCATGGTAGCTTGCTACTGCTCTGGAACACTTAGGCTGGCCGGCATGTGTCCTTCGTTCCTGTGTCTGTCCCTTCGGGGAAATGTCACGCTTTGAGTACCGGAGTCCTGCTAGCCCGCTACAGCCCGGTTTACCGAAGTCCTGCTAGCCCAGTGCTACAGCCCGGACCCATTTGCTGATGACCGACACGTTCGAAGCTGGGTCATGGATGCCTGTCCCTGTAAGTCTGTGCCACTTTGGGTTTACGACTAGTCATGTCAGCCCGGGCTCTTTATCATATGGATGCTAGCGACACTATCATATACGTGAGCCAAAATGCGCAAACGGTCCCGGGCAAAGGTAAGGCGACACCCGTGGGGATACCGTGCGTGAGGCCGCAAGGTGATATGAGGTGTTACCGGCTAGATCGATGTGACATCGAGTCGGGGTCCTGACAGCGTTGGCATCAGAGCCAGGCTGCCTGTAGGTTCTCCAAGCCAAACTGGTCGATGTTGAGTCTAGAAATTCTTTAGTTATATGTAGGGGAATTGTTTGTGGGATGGAACGTAAGGCTCTTTTTACTCCTTTATCTTATGACATTCTGATCTGAGTCAGTCCATTCTTCTACCGGGGGATAAGGAATTAGGATCTGTTCTCTCTATCAGGATCACGTGTTACTAATCAGTAGTACCTTATAAGTTTGATGGATACAAGCCTAGTTCAGTTCTACTACCATATTATGTTGTTAGAATGGATTCAGAACTTTGATATGATGATGATGAGTGTGTATGTAATCCTTTGTCAAATGTCTCAAAATCCTTCTTGAGCATTTACAGCTGTTATGCTGCCGAAATTTCGCTAGAAATTCTAATGCCTTTGCATTATGATTGTGCTTTCAGATGGCCACTCGCGACCTCAATCAAGTGGTTCGCCTGACTCGATGCCTAGATGTACCCGGCCATACTGTCAAGTTGGTCAGGGTAATGACTGAGGCTGGATACCGCTGGTATCCTGAGTACACAGTCGAAGAGCAATTCCGAGACTTTAATCAAAGCCAGTATCTCTGCACTGTCAGGATATTTCCATCTTATCCTGGATCCACCGAGCCTCTTCACTGCTCCTATGGACTCGGGGTTACCATTGAGATGGCTGTGCAGGACGCCGCCTACTCTATGATGACCATTATGCGAGTCAGATCTGGTATATTTCGGGACTCTGATTTCCGGTATATGCCAGGATCACTTCCGGGAGCACAAGGGTATCTCCAGGCTATCTATGCTGACCCCACTCAGGAGGATTCACGGACTCGCACCACTGCTGAGATGCTCGAGGATAAGGACCGTGAAAATCGGGCCTTGAGGTTAGAGCTCTTCAATACCCGTGCTGACCACTGGGCCACTTTGACTCGGTTCGCACCAGCGGTGCAAGCTGGATTCTCAGATATGCGCGATCTCTATCCTGTGAGATCTGCTCTGCCAGACGTGATGGTTTGGCGTGATGTAGGAGGCATCACCCCACCTCGCGGTCCCCGCAGGCCACCATCTGTTGGTCCAAGGCCTCATCCTAGCCCCTATGGTCCACAAGCTCCGCGAGATCGTCTGTTTCCGGATGATCATGTTGAGCTTCCAGGCTATGGAGGTGACTTCTACGAGGACTACTACGGATCGGTCTGAGTTAGTGGTAGTATCACTAGTTCGCACTAGCTGTGTCATCTATCGTCCCGCGTGACTCGTGGGATATGACCTAGTTTGTACTCCTTCCGGAGGTGTAGAAAAATAATGTATAGGAGCTTGGAATGCCTCCGATGAGATGTAATCCTCTTTTCACCGTAATAGTACTTTGTTTGGTCTTGTACTAAACCCTGTATGGTGTGTATGACGATGGAATAAAGAAGCAGTTTCTGTATCTACCATGTCATACGGATGATCATCTTGCATTTCGAGTTATTCCTTACATTTTACCCTATGTCGGAATTTTATCATCCTGACTAAATCATTGTCTTGTTACCTAGGATGGTCAACACGCGCGCTAACCCTGCTTCTCAAGAGCAGGCCGAAGGCAGTGAAGCCAGGGATGCAAATCTGCCTCATCCTCCTTCACTAGCCGAGGTTATGATGGAAGCTGAGAGAAACAAGCGGGAGACCAACCGTTTGTTGGAGCGTACTGAACAGAACACAGCACACCATCAGAGGACTAACGTGGTGTCACTCAGTGATTTCATCAAATTACATCCACCCACGTTCCACCACTCCGTCGAGCCTCTCGACGCTGATGACTGGCTTCGCAGTATCTCTCACAAACTGCGTTCCGCGCTGGTAGCGGAGGCTGACAAGGTCACCTTTGCTGCATATCATCTTGAAGGCCCCGCCAGTCTATGGTGGGAGAATTATGGAGCTATGCGCCCGGCGGGCCATGTCACTACTTGGGCTGAGTTCAGTGAGGCTTTCCGTGAACATCACATTCCGGAGGGTCTCATGGACCGTAAACGTGAAGAATTTTGCAGTTTCACCCAAGGCCGGCTTTCTGTGGATGCTTACAGCAGGGAGTTTGGTAATCTCGCACGATATGCAACCGAGGAAGTGTCTACCGATGCCAAGAAGCAAGCAAGGTTCCGTAAGGGCCTTAGTCCTGAGCTTCGCCGCGACCTCCGTTTGCATGAGTGCACATCCTTCCAGAAACTTGTCAACAAAGCCATCAGTGCTGAAACTGGTCAGACTGACTATGACGCAACATGCAAGCATGGCCGTGATATGGGTTCCTCATCCGGTGCTGGTCCTCAGAAGCGCCGCGTGTGGGTACCCAACACCGCCCTGCCACCCAGGTTCACACCGAGGCCATCCTTCCAGGCGCCTCGCCCCGTTCAACAGTCTGCTCCAGCCAAGCCCTATGGGGGTCCAACTAACAATGCTCCTCCACGTACCAGTTCCGTGACTTGTTTCAAGTGTGGGGAATCTGGCCACTATATGCGTGAGTGTCCCCAGACCAACCCCAACCAGTCTGCTAAAGCTGTTGGCCGTGGCAAGCCGACAGGAAAAATATTCCACGCCAAGCCGGTCACCGCTTCACGTGGCCATGTCAACTGTATCTCTGCCGAAGAAGCTCAAGAGGATCCCAACGTCGTTCTCGGTATGCTTCTTGTCAATTGCCACCCGGCATCTGTTCTTTTCGATACAGGAGCCTCTCATTCTTTTATATCTGAAAATTATGCTCGTTTGCATAACGTCGCATTCGGTGATATGCCAACCTCTATGGTAATTCAAACTCCGGGATCCAAATGGCAAACTTCTAGAGTAAGCCATGGAAATGAAATCCAAGTCGACAGACTTGTTTTCCTTGCCTCTTTGATAGCCCTTAAATCTTCAGATATTAATATCATTTTGGGTATGGACTGGATGTTAGCTCATCAAGCCAAAATTGATTGCTTCTCTAGGACTGTTCAACTCACCCATCCTTTGGGGAAGATAGTCAATGTCTTGACCCGAATAGCCAAGCGACAATTATATTCTCTTAACGCCAGCCCTTTGCCAGACCTTGAGGACGTGCCGGTAGTCTGTGACTTCCCGGATGTCTTTCCAGAGGAATTGCCAGGTGTTCCACCTGACAGGGATGTTGAGTTCGTAATAGACCTCATTCCAGGAACCGTTCCGATTGCTAGAAGACCTTATAAGATGGCACCCTTAGAACTAGCCGAGCTTAAGAAACAACTCGATGAGTCCTTGAAAAAGGGTTTCATCCGACCTAGCTCCTCTCCGTGGGCTTGCCCCGTCCTATTCGTCAAGAAGAAGGATGGTACGGACCGGATGGTTGTAGATTACCGACCTGTCAATTTGGTCACAATCAAGAACAAATATCCACTTCCCAGGATCAACGACCTGTACGATCAGCTCGCTGGATCCTCAGTCTTCTCCAAGATGGATTTGAGGTTGGGCTACCATCAAATCAAAATCAGAAACGGGGACATTCCTAAAACGGCCTTTGTTACTCGTTATGGCCAATACGAGTACACCGTCATGTCCTTCGGTTTAACCAACGCTCCAGCCACCTTTTCTCGGTTAATGAACTCAATCTTCATGGAGTATTTGGATAAATTCGTCGTGGTTTACCTCGATGATATACTCATCTACTCCAAGAACGAGGAAGAACATGCCGAACATCTAAGGCTAGTGTCGCAGAAACTTCGAGAGCATCGCCTTTATGCCAAATTTTCTAAATGTGAATTCTGGTTGTCAGAAGTGACCTATCTGGGTCATGTAATATCTGGTAAAGGTATTGCTGTTAACCCTGAGCGAGTTCAAGCCGTCCTTAATTGGACTCCACCTGAATCGGTCAAGCAAGTTCGGAGCTTTCTGGGCTTAGCGAGCTATTGTCGTCGCTTTGTCGAGAACTTCTCCAAGGTTGCTAAACCTCTAACCGAACTCCTCAAGAAAGATAAGAAGTTCGAGTGGACTCCACAATGTGAGCACAGCTTTCAGGAACTGAAAAAACGCCTGACTTCTGCTCCCGTACTGGTACCGCCAGACTTCTCTAAGGACTTTGTTATCTACTGCGACGCCTCGCGACAAGGACTAGGTTGCATCCTCATGCAAGATCGACACGTAATTGCCTACGCTTCACGGCAATTGCACCCACATGAGGAGAATTATCCTACTCATGATCTAGAGCTTGCAGCCGTAGTCTATGCACTTAAGACCTGGCGGCATTACCTCCTCGGTAACCGTTGCGAAATATTCACTAATCACCAAAGTCTGAAGTACATTTTCACCCAACCGGATCTGAATCTCAGGCAAAGACGTTGGGTTGAGTTGATCACAGACTTCGACTTAGGGATAACCTACACCCCAGGGAAAGCCAACGTCATGGCTGATGCGCTAAGTCGTAAATCTTATTGTAACAATCTGATGTTACAACAATGTCAACCGCTTCTCCATGAGGAATTTCGGAAGCTTAACCTTCACATTGTTCCTCAAGGATTTCTTTCCACCTTGGTGGCGAAACCTACTCTTACGGATCAAATCATTGCTGCCCAGAAGCGAGATAAGGGAATAGCTAAGATCAAGGAGAATGTTGCTAGCGGAGGTGCTAGTTGTTTCTCCACAAATGATCATGGTGTTGTGTATTTTGAGAACCGCCTAGTGGTTCCCAAGAACCAGCATCTACGGCAGTTGATCCTTAAGGAGGCTCATGAATCTCCTCTCACCATTCATCCCGGTAGTACTAAGATGTATCAGGACCTACGCCAGAGGTTCTGGTGGACTAGGATGAAGAGAGAAATTGCTCAGTATATTGCAAATTGCGACGTCTGTCGTCGTGTTAAAGCAGAGCATCAACGGCCTGCTGGCACCCTTCAACCCTTAGCTATTCCTGAATGGAAATGGGATAAAATTGGTATGGATTTCATTACCGGTTTTCCCAGGACCAAGAGAGGGAATAATGCTATCTTTGTCGTTGTCGATCGTCTTTCCAAAGTAGCCCATTTCTTACCTGTTCGTGAGAGTATAACCGCTAGTCAGCTGGCAGACTTATACATCTCCCGAATAGTGTCTCTCCATGGTGTTCCTTTGGAAATTAACTCGGATCGAGGAAGTCTCTTCACCTCTCGATTTTGGGAAAGTTTCCAAAATGCTATGGGAACCCGTCTCTCCTTCAGCACTGCCTTCCACCCTCAGTCGAGTGGTCAAGTGGAACGCATCAACCAGATTCTAGAAGACATGCTTCGAGCCTCTGTTATCCCATTCGGGATGGACTGGGAGAAGTGCCTTCCATTTGCCGAATTCGCTTATAACAACAGCTATCAGTCTAGCTTGGGTAAAGCTCCTTTTGAAGTTCTCTATGGACGACGGTGTCGAACACCCCTTAACTGGTCAGAGACCGGGGAAAGACAATTCTTTGGCCCGGACGTGATTCAGGAAGCAGAAGAACAAGTTCGTATCGTTCGTGAAAAGTTGAAAACAGCCCAATCCCGTCAAAAGAGTCAATATGACCGAAAGCATAAGGCTATGACTTTCGGGGTTGACGAGAAGTCTTATCTTCGGGTCACCCCTCTGAAGGGAACCCATCGTTTCGGTATCAAAGGCAAATTGGCTCCTCGTTACATTGGACCTTTTCGCATTCTCTCCAAACGAGGGGAAGTTGCCTACCAGTTGGAACTACCTCCGCACCTCTCCAGGGTCCACGATGTCTTCCACGTTTCTCAACTCAGGCGTTGCTTCTCGGATCCTATCCGTGAAGTGGACCACGAAACGCTTGATCTCCAGGATAATCTTACATATCGAGAGTACCCCATTCGTATCCTCGATCAGGCCGAGCATACCACTCGACGCCAGAACATCAAGTTCCTCAAAGTACAATGGTCGCACCATTCTGAGGATGAAGCAACTTGGGAAAGGGAGGATCGTCTTCGACTCGAGTACCCCGCCTTCTTTCCGGAGGAACCCGAATCTCGGGACGAGATTCTTTTGAGTGGGGGTGAGTTGTCACACCCTAGCTAGTCATGCATTAGAGTGTGTGCATCATGTTTAAAATTCCATTTAACTTGAAATGGGGATCTGTGAAACCCTCAGAATCATTTCTGAAAATGACCCAAATAAAAATTTCTCCAAAAGGGTCCAAGAAAATGCTCATGTTGATCTCTGAAAATATTGGACAGAGATAAAAATCAAACCAATATTTTTAGTGGCTCATGGACATTTATTTTGGGCATTTGGAATTAATGCATAAATATTTGCTTTGGAAATATATTTCTATATATATTAATATATGTCCAAATATTATGCCAATTATAAAGGAGCTTTGGAATAATATATCTAGCCCCTGAAAAATTTGGCATAAGTTAAATAAATGATTTAATATATTATTTAAATCAAAACAAATGTCAGAAATTAGAAAACAGAAAAAAATAAAAGGGAGAAGCTTACCTGGGCTCCTCCACTGTGCAGCCCATCCAGCTGGCCGGCCCAGCCAGCAGGCGGCCCAGCCCGCCTCCCTCCTCTGTCGTCTTCGTCCCGACAGAGGGAGGGGAGTGTGGCCGGCGCGCGCGCGCGCCACCGCGCCACGCCACCTCTCTCCCTGCTTGCCTGCCCTCCCCTCCTCGCTCGATGCCCCGGACGACGCCACGCCTCCCCCCCTGCTCTCTCTCACTCTCCCCCGGCTCTCCCCTCCTCTCCCTCGCTCTCTCTCTCACACGGCCGAACACCACCGTCGCCGCCGTTCGCCATAGCAGCCATCTCCGGCCACCCCTCGCTCCCCCGACTAGCTCAGAAGCTCCGCCACAACCCCCTCTTCTTCCCCACCGCTCCACGGGCCTCCGGAAGCCCTGCATCGCCGCCACGTCGCCGTTCCCCTCTTCGGGCTCCGACCATCATCGCCGACGAATTCGCCGTCTCCAGCGCGTCTCCGAGCCCGCTTCGACGCCCACTGCAACCGCGGTGAGCCCCCGAGTCGTTTCCCCCTTCTTCCCGGGTCTCTTTCGACCTCTAGGCCTTAGCCCCACCTTGGCCGAGAGCCCCACGCCGCCGGCGATGTCGCCGTCGTGGCCACGGTCACCGTAGCGCCCAACCGAGCACACTATCGTGCTCCACGCCTCACTAGGAGCACGCAGCACGCACCAACGCCTCCCCAAACACCCTGCAACGCCGACTCCGACCGCACCCGAACTCCGGCCGCCGCTCACGAGCTCGCCGTCGACGGTACCGGCCACCCCAGGCTCGGCCACCACCACCGTTCGACGCGCGGGAGCAAGAGCTCTCCAACGAGCCCAAGAACGGCCTCGCCCGTGCCCTGTAGCGCGATCCCGCATCGCGCCGCCGTCTCGGGCCTCGCCGGCGTCACGTCGCCGGTGGGTTTGACCCACCTTGACCACGGCAGGACCCCCCTGAGTCCCTGACAGGTGGGCCCAGCCCTGTAGCTAATTAAGATTAGCGCTAACCACTGTTAGTTAACCCCCTGACACTGACCAGTGGGCCCCAGCGCCACTAATTAGTAATTAGGATTAATTTAACCCTGTTTAACCCCCCTGTCACTGACGTGTGGGCCCCACACGTCAGGTTTGACCTCAGCCAACCGCAGTTGACCACTGACGTCATGATGACGTCATGCTGGCGCAATAACTATAATTTCTGGATTTAATTTAAATCAGGAAATTCCAGAATATTATTTAAACTTCAAAAATTCATAACTTTTATTCTGTAACTCCAAATTGGACAAATTATATATGAAAAATGATCAGAAAAATCCAATCTATCCATCTGTACTATTTTCATGCATGATCAAACAAGTTAAATTGATGTTTTAAGCAGAACAAGGAAAAGCACTTTAAAAGTCCATGTTTGAGTTTGAAATTTGAATCTTTGATTCAAATTTGTTCAAACCTTTCTGGTTTTAGTTGCATTAGCCCAACACACTCATATTGCCATGTTTCATGCATGCATCATATTGTTGCACATTGTTTGGTGATGGTTGTGTATCGGTGTCCTTTGCGACAGGTTCTGCCTCCGAGGAGTACCGTGATTACCCTAACGAAGAACCGTATCAGTGCATCGAACCATCAGGCAAGCAACCAACCATTTGATCATATCAATACAATCCCATGTTCTCGCTCCTGCTCTCTTTTACTGCATTAAGACAACGCGTTTCAAACTGCTGTGTGCTACGGTAGTTGAACCCATTTCCTCTGCATGACCTGTCATTGCCACAGTAACTAGATGAAACCCACTAGCATGTGTAGGAGTTGTTTGAGCCATATGTATGTGTTGTTCCTACCTTGCTATGCCTGCTATGCTTAGAGTCGTGTCAGGTCTGGTTCATCTGGGTGATGGGCTAGAGTGAAATGTTTATGTCGGTAATGAGAGTGGTGTGGTGAACACGATTTGGTAAAGGTATCGATGAGAGGCCATGTAGGAGTACATGGTGGGTTGTTTCATTGAAGCCGACCTTAAGCACTGAGATCTGTATGCGTGATTTAAGATACAGCTACTACTATGCATTGGGCCCTGAAATATGACCCCGCTCGACTTCTTATTCACCCTAGCTCTCTGTCCAGGAGTTGCAAGTAGTTTCTGGTGTTTGTAGCCTACTGGAGGCCGTGGACAGCGCTGACCGTAGGGGTGGGCTGTGATGCGGTAGGTACGTGGCACGGTGTACCGAATACCCGTTAGGTATCTCGGGAACCCTGTTCACATCGTTCGGGGCCGTATGGGAAACCTCGGCTGGACTCCCTGCGGATGGAACCTGAATAGGCGATAAACCTGGACTAGAGGCTTAAGTGTTTAGGTAGGTCGTGGTCTACACCCACGTCGGCTTTCGCTTGAAGTCTGCCGAGCACATGTCGTGTGCAGACGCTAAGTGGTGGAAACATGTATGAAGAAGTACACCCCTGCAGGGTTATCATAATCTATTCGAATAGCCGCGTCCGCGGTAAAGGACTACTTGGTTGCCTATACAGTTCATAGACAAGTAAATGGAAACTGTTAAAAGCCTCAAGATAAGTGTGAGTGCCGAGGATGGCTCTTCCGTAGGAAGACGGAGGTGGATCCTCGGTAGTGTATTGAAGTGGTGAGTAGTGGACTCGTGTGCGCAAAACCATTTCAAGTTGGAGTATTGTAGGATAGTCTAGCCAAGAGTCAAAGCTGGCTTGCTGCAATAACTCCACCAACCCTTCTTGATACTAAGCATGTATGTAGGATCTGATGTAAGTCTTGCTGAGTACCTTTGTACTCATGTTGCTATAATTTACATTTTTACAGAAGACGCTGCAACCCCTTCTGATGGGTTCTATGTAGACGTTGACATCAACGAGTAGGCTAAAGACCCAGGTGGTGACCCTGAGCTTGTGAAGGACCACGTAGTATAGCTAGGCTTTCCAAGCCTCTTTTATTTTACTAGTTGTCTGTACTCAGACAAGTTACTTCCGCTGCTGGTTTGTATGACTGTATGACTTGTATGTTGGGTCGTGAGACCCGTACCTTTGTGTATGTTATGTATGGCCCTCTGAGCCTTAAATAAAGTACTTGTGTCGTAGAGTCATGTTGTGATGCTTCGTTGTATTTGCACATATCGAGCATATTGTGTGTATGATTGAAATGCTTGGTATGTGTGGGATCTGACTATCTAGTTGTTTATCTTTAGTAGCCTCTCTTACCAGGAAATGTCTCCTAGTGTTACCGCTGAGCCATGGTAGCTTGCTACTGCTCTGGAACACTTAGGCTGGCCGGCATGTGTCCTTCTTCGTTCCTGTGTCTGTCCCTTCGGGGAAATGTCACGCTTTGAGTACCGGAGTCCTGCTAGCCCGCTACAGCCCGGTTTACCGGAGTCCTTCTAGCCCAGTGCTACAGCCCGGACCCATTTGCTGATGACCGACACGTTCGAAGCTGGGTCATGGATGCCTGTCCCTGTAAGTCTGTGCCACTTTGGGTTTACGACTAGTCATGTCAGCCCGGGCTCTTTATCATATGGATGCTAGCGACACTATCATATACGTGAGCCAAAATGCGCAAACGGTCCCGGGCAAAGGTAAGGCGACACCCGTGGGGATACCGTGCGTGAGGCCGCAAGGTGATATGAGGTGTTACCGGCTAGATTGATGTGACATCGAGTCGGGGTCCTGACATAATGGATAAGTTAAGCATGAGGATTATAGTCTGAATGATATTTTCAACTCTACAACATATTTCTGTTGTTCATATCCTCTAGACTTTGCGGCTAAATGCATACATATGCAGAAGGATTAATAGCTGTATGTCATAGCGCTCCCTCATGAGGTTCACTAGGCCGGCTTCCGGTTCACAGCTAGTATGGAGGCGATGAAGGTAGTCTGCGTGGATGTCCCCAACACCAAGACCGGCATAGCTTTCCAAGTCCAGTTTTAACTTACTTCCTACTGGCAGCTCTTCCTTGGCACTGTGCTTGGCCAAGATTGTGAGGCTTTCTGGCTCTGTGTAACCCGTGCCAGTAATAAGGACATCCTTGGCAGACTTGTCTAGAACAGCCTCCTCGGCAGGCTTGGTGGCTTAGGGCTTGGCGGGTCAACGTCCGTGTTCATTGGATCCACAGTGGCGTCATCAGCTTCCAGCGGTGGGTCACTAGCAACGTCCTCAGGATTCTAAATTGAAGCTTCTGAGACTATTGGTGCATGTTTCTCTGGCTTGTTCACCTTAGGATCCTCTCATGGTCCGCCTGTCTTCAGTTTCTTGCCTGCCTTGACCACACCACTGCAAAGAGAAAGGTGGATAAGGATATGAGCATATCATCATAAAGTACTAACTAGCAAGACAAGGATTTCTTTCCCATGGGCAACATTGAAGGTAGGAAACTGTGTGCTAGTTGAGTCGCCAGAGGATGAGTGTGAAGTTCCTTGATAATTTCAGTCGGACGAGTTAAGTGGTTGACGAGTGATACCCTCCTTCAGAAATGAAAGAGTTGAATTCAGAAGCACCTCGTGAGGGCGTTTGCGAGGAGCCGGAGTATTTGGTAAGCTAGAAACCAATTCATCATTACCATCGTTCCAGGTCTTGCACCTAGCTTCATGCTGTTGTTTCTTCAAACTAAAGTGGGGATCCAAGTAAGCAAGAGGGTGAGAAAACCTTACTTTTCGGGTCACCTACCGAATTTTCTGTCTTGACAAGCACTCTGAGTCGGAGGAAATGATATTTACCTCTACAACATTTGCCTGGCTGGTTTCCGCATCATCCTGAGAGGGATCATGGTAAATAAGTTGCATAATAAAAAGCCAAGGGAGTCAAGTTCTACCTCCTACTCATCATCCAGGGTGAATAAGTCTGCTGCATCTGGCTTCTTTCCTTTGGTCTTTTTTGGAGCCTTGGTTTTGGTTCTGGCCTTTTTCGCCGGTTTATCCAACGATTTCTTATCCTGAAGCTTCTTGTTCCAGAAGGGAGAGTCGGCCTGAAAACAAAGATGACAATGAGAAGTGGTGCAGTTCATGAGAAAACGATAAAGTAAAATAAGGAATGACTTGAAATACTAACTTCACGAGCTGGGTTGAGAGTGCAGAAGGGATTTAGACCCGACTTGCTAAAATTTTCAAGGCTCTCCGCGAGTAATGATTTGGTCATCTCATTGATCTCTTGGTCTTTTAGGCGTGTTGGATTATACCTCTGTGGGTCCTTTACGTCACATGTGTATTCACACATTAAATCGGTGTCGCGACTTAAGGGCAAGATTTTCCAGGCAACCCAGCATCGCACCAGATCGACTCCGGTTAAGCCATTGGCTAGCAAAGCCCTTATTTTTGAAAAAGTTGGCGCATGCTTGGCTCGTTCTGCGGCGCTGATCCGGTTAGGGAGTGGATGTCTCGGGCTGAGTCGACAGGTGTGGAGACCCGATAGAGGATTTTCAGCCGCCAAAGAAGTGTCTTGGCAGTAAAACCAAGTTTGATTCCAGTCTTTGGGATGACTGGGTAGTGCTGCGGCGCGGAAGATGGCGTCTCTTTGTCTCTGGATTGTAATCCCGCCGATCTCAAGGCAGGGCCCGTCTGTCATCTCTGCCTCGCAGTTCAGATAATAGTACTCTCTAAAAAGATCAACGCTGGGCTCTTCTTGAAGGTACACCTCACAAAACACTTGAAAATTGCAGATATTGGAGACGGAGTTGGGGCCAATATCTTGTGGGTGAAGCTGATAAAAGTGCAGAACATCACGAAAGAACTTTGAGCCGGGCGGTGAGAAACCCCGGAGAATGTGATCAACAAAGATTATGACTTCTCCCTCCCTCGGTTGAGGGCTAACCTCTGTCCCCGGAACTTGCCAGTGGATAACGTCTTTTGCTGGCAAGATGCCCATCTATCTATCTATCTATTATATAATTAAGACAAGAGACAAATAAGCTATTACGTTCATCCACACAGATTAAGTTATCTTGACCGTTAATTTGAGATGTTAAGGGTTGGGATTTAAGGATGTAAACGTTACGTACAAATATTGTTATTACCTTTAAAAGGGTCAACATGTCACGATACACATCGATATTGTTCAGACAGAAGCAGGACACGATGGACATAAAAAAAGATTGGGAAGTAACGGAGGGAGTAGTAGATACGACAGCTGGCTTCAGGGCACGTACTTAGGCAAGTCAAATTCTACTATGAGTTGGACAAGGAGAGTTTTAACGCGATTCCCTGGATATCAAACATGCATGCGAACCTCGGTACCTGGGCTTCCAGCTTCCCCAAGGAACAAGCCAAGCCCATGACCTTCTCAGGCTTCGTGCGATCTTGCCGGCGCACAGATGACGAGGCTGCTTTCGCTCAAAAAAAAAGGTGAGGCTGTTGTAGCCGGACAGGAACACAGTAGCGTGGCCGTGGACTGGCGCTGGTGACGGCGTGATCAAGTCGAGTCTAGAAGCCAACGCGGTCATGGGCTTTGGACGAGCACAACTGAAGCACGCACGTACGAATGCTGCTAACCCCCAAGAAAACCGTACACATGCTGCTTGATCTGAATATAGGTGCGCTGATTGATCTTTCTTTTCCTAAGCACGTACCACTATTGATTCTTCATGGTTACCAACTACTACATGGTATTTGTATATAGTCCTACCATCTAGCCTATATATGTCATATATGAATGTGTTTGTGAGATATATAACTTTTTTTCTGCGATGCATGTGTGTGTAATCACCTTTTTTTGCGGGTGGTGTAATCACCTTTTCTGTTTGCATGTGTGTGAAATCACTAGGTTGTGAAGTAACTACATATTTCTTTTTGCACGGAGTAACTACAAATTTCTAACATATAGATGACCAATGTGTTTTTTTTGTGTGAAAATAGACGATCAATGTGTTGTACCTTCTGTTATAGTATCCATTTTGTTAAGAATCATTTGTTATACAGTATTTAGATACAATATTTGAACCCATTTGCCGTATTTTTGTGGACGTGATATGTATCATACATGCGTGTGTGATAATTTGGTTGTCAAGTTGCAACGTAATTCTTATATAGACTGCCAATGTGTTGGACTTTGCGTTATAAAATCCGTTTGATTAAGAATCAATCTTTATATATGTTCCCATCCAATTTGAACATTGAATGGTTATGGTCTGCTACAATAAAGGTCTATCAAATGAATTTTCACATGTTTTGCTTTTATGTGATATTTTCAAGCATTCTTTTCTTTTTTGTGGTCAACTAGCAATGTCAATTTTTATATATGGCCCACAAAATAAATGGTTTGCTTTGTGGGAGATTCTCTAGCATATTTTACTATTGTTAAATAACAATACCTTTTGATATATGAAAACTCGATGTATCAGTTCTAATGCAGTTGCAAGCTCAATTTTTTTATAGAATTAAAACAGAAGACAAACAAGACATCATATTCGTCCACACAGATTAAATTATATTGACCATTAATTTTAAGTTTTAACGGCTAAGATTTAAAGATGTTACGTTACAAGAAAATATTGTCATGAACAAAGAGTTCAACACGTGACATACAAATAGTAAACAAAATGAATATATTTCCATCTAAGTCAACGTGATGTACCAATCCAGATCAATCAGGTTCGCACAGGTAAACACGAAGCAAGCGGTGCAATCAGTTTTGCATAGCCGAGTAGGCATATACTAGATTTGAAGTGATTACATCATCATTGATGTAATCAGTCATTAATCGATTCTTTTTCCCTTCTTATATATCTCACTCTTAAGTAAAATGCTTTAAAAACTCTTAAGGTGGAGATCGAATATAAAATGCCCAAAAAAATTGGCTGCAAAAAGAAAAAAGAAAAACCTGAGTTAGTATTGCAATTCATCAAGCAGCGTTAAAATAGGAAACCCGGCCAAAAATGCACAATGACAACACAGATGACGCCATCACCTTATTTGTGTCATTTTTGGTTTGGCTTTTGCACAGCTCAAACTGACACCCTTTATGTTGCCTTTTAATCTATTATTATTTATAAAGACCTAAAGCACCATAGCTCAATTAATGTCACAATCTTTTTAAACATTTACTTTTAGCCTTTTCAAAACTTGATTAATGTCACAACCTTTTTAATTATATTGTCATTCATAATATAATCCAGAAGCTTATTATATATATAAATATTAACAATAAAATATATTAGCTTTATGTCGATAGTGTTCTCGATACATAGAATAAAATCTCGGCGGAACCATGTACAGTACATTTATACCATATTGATTTTGAAAAGAAATCATAAATATTAATGTGTAGGCGAGCAACATGGCAAAGCATGAGCCATATAGTTGATGTTTGAGTGATTCCCAAAAATAAGATCACAAGGGTTCAAAATAGAAGAAAAAACAATACCACACCGTATGCACTTCATGGATAAGAAAATCTCACGACATGCATTTATGGTGAAACCTTTCGAGGCAATAGCTCAAGCGCTAAAGCATGAACATGTTATTCTGATATTATATCTTAGGTTGCAGTCACGTGAGAATTGTGCAAATAAAACAACAAATACAATATACAAAAAATACATGATATCTAAAAGCTTAGGTAATTTGAGTTTAATATTTCGTCAAACAATCCCGTTATGGCACCACCATGTAGGCAATAATTCATGTATAAATTTGAAGGAGTGGCCATTTTTACGCGACTTAGCAATAGTTATTATATCCGAGTCAACATTTATAGTCGTTCGATGAAGATCTTCATATCCTTTTGTATTTGTATGAATCTCAATGTTCAAATAAGACGATCCATAGTGTCAACCTAAAAGTAGTTATTTTCAACCTAAAAGTAGCAAACCTAAAATTTATATTACTCATTTTAAACCATAAAAGAAAATATCAATTGCTGGAGACGAAAACTTTAGCAACTAAACCATGGAGAAGAAAAATGCGGGCAATTCAACGTATAGAATGTGAAAGTCATAAACTTCTGGTACAATTTGTATCGTTGGATGACTATGGTTTGCACTACTACATATAAGTCCATGGTCTTACATGCCAAGCCACGACTTCAGTGACATGTTTAATTTGGTCGACATTTACCCTAAACGAAAATACTTCTACCAATTGCAATCATGTTATCACTAGACGTATACCTTTCTAAATGTAACCACATAAAGTTGTTATTAATCCATATGGAGGATAACTTTAGGCATTGTCAGATCACATGTTTAATTGAAGGAGCTTTCTTATATACAAAAAGATATTAATTTATTTTTTGTATAATTTTTTGGCACAACATGCAAATGGATCCCTCATACACAATTAAGTGACAATAATAAAAAAATCGAAACATGAAGAATTATCTAGAATACCAAGATATAGCTACCAAATATAATAATTATAGATAAATGTCTAGCCGCGCAAATGCGCGGGTAACACCGCTAGTTTCAATATATTCTTTAAGAGATTGTTCCATGAGAGTGGAAGCAACCCAATCACATGAGGTGATGGTCTTAGTCATGTTTTCGCTAAAAGCGTGAGAGTGAAGAATTTGCGGGTTAAATTTGCGATGATAAGCCATTCAACAGTTAAGAAAATAAGCTTTCTATTCAAAGGTCATTATGCGTGCAAAGGTGGACTGTCATGGAGAATGGAAAAACACCATAAGATTAAACCGGCGAGATGTTGGCGGGTTACATCGTCATGATTAAAATTGGGCAAGTATTGGCGGTTTAACAGTTTATAGGTAAGCCGGCTGGAAAGTGGCGACTTACAAAGGGTGTCATTTGAACTGCCTATGCAACAGTATTAAGGTATCTACAGATATAGGATTGGGGGAGAATTTTGCTAAGTACCAAACAAACATGTTTCACAAGTCGTCCTATATTTATGGATCTATAGCGGTTCACAATAGGTGAAATATTGCTAAACCTAGAGTATGACAGTGGAAGAACATGCAGGATCGGATTTAATCTCAAGCAAAAGGAATACATCTATGAATATAGATGGATCCTAAAATTGGTACCGCGCAAGTCCAACACTACTTTCAGGTTGAACTAAGCACGGATGGAAGAGTTACGACGAACTTCGATGGGCAGCCGACAAACACTGATGAATGATGATGAACTAGAGGAACCCTAATGCGGATTCAAGGTCAAGAAAGTCGAATACCTGAGGATGTTGATAAGCAACAGAACGGCGCTGCGTTTCTCTGGTTCGTTCAGGGTGATGCAGCGGCCAGCTTGGTGCAGCTTGTGAAGGTCGATGGCGGTGATGGAGCTCGAGCGACGACGGACGGTGCAAGGAAGAAGAAGATACGGTTACGGGGTAAAAGTGAAAAAGGACCCCCGGTGCTATTTATAAAGGGAAAAGTGAACAGTAAATGGCATGTGCGGGAATTGAGGAGGCATGATCATTATCTTAACAACAAAGGTGCCTCGATTCTCGGAATGGAGGATTAATGCAAAGATCCGTTATGATGTCATAAGGTTTTTATGAAATTTATAACATGACGTCATATCTATGTTCTGGTGGGTTATATAAAGCTTGTCAGGTTAAGAGCTGATGAAATTCGGAGTTCCTGGTTGAAGATTGAAGATTGACATGAACAAGTTCAAAACAATTTGGGGCCTAATGTTGGGAATATAACTCCGAGGTGTGACCCGCCCAGGAGGGGCCGTGTTACACCGTTGGCGTCTTAACATTAAGAAGGCCCAAGTAGGCCTAAGAGGATGAAGTGCGGAGATGGCGGCTCATAGGAGTGGGCCTGGCAAAAGCCCAAGACCCGGACATGTGAACTGCCATATGGTGGCTTATCTATTAAGGCAAGGCAATTTAGAAACCAGGCCGCTCACGTTGTGTGATCTGGTTTGGACTCTTTTAAGCTGCAGGGCTTCAACCTCTGTGTATAAAGGCGAGACTCGATGGAGGGTTAACTCAAGAAACAATCAATCGAGAGCTAGGTCAAGTGTATTCGCTCCTTTGTAATCGAAACTCAAGCAATACAGCTAGAAGCAGGAAGTAGGATTTTACCTCGTTGTGAGGGGCCGAACTATTGGAAATATGCCCTAGAGGCAATAATAAATTAGTTATTATTATATTTCCTTGTTCATGATAATCGTTTATTATCCATGCTATAATTGTATTGATAGGAAACTCAGATACATGTGTGGGTACATAGACAACACCATGTCCCTAGTAAGCCTCTAGTTGACTAGCTCGTTGATCAACAGATGGTTACGGTTTCCTGACCATGGACATTGGATGTCGTTGATAACGGGATCACATCATTAGAAGAATGATGTGATGGACAAGACCCAATCCTAAGCCTAGCACAAAGATCGTGTAGTTCGTATGCTAAAGCTTTTCTAATGTCAAGTATTATTTCCTTAGACCATGAGATTGTGCAACTCCCGGATGCCGTAGGAATGCTTTGGGTGTACCAAACGTCACAACGTAACTGGGTGGCTATAAAGGTACACTACGGGTATCTCCGAAAGTGTCTGTTGGGTTGGCACGAATCGAGACTGGGATTTGTCACTCCGTGTGACGGAGAGGTATCTCTGGGCCCACTCGGTAGGACATCATCATAATGTGCACAATGTGACCAAGGGGTTGATCACGGGATGATGTGTTACGGAACGAGTAAAGAGACTTGCCGGTAACGAGATTGAACAAGGTATCGGTATACCGACGATCGAATCTCGGGCAAGTACAATACCGCTGGACAAAGGGAATTGTATACGGGATTGCTTGAATCCTTGACATCGTGGTTCATCCGATGAGATCATCGTGGAACATGTGGGAGCCAACATGGGTATCCAGTTACCGCTGTAGGTTATTGGCCAGAGAGCTGTCTCGGCCATGTCTGCATGATTCCCGAACCCGTAGGGTCTACACACTTAAGGTTCGGTGACGCTAGAGTTGTTATGGGAAATAGTATGTGGTTACCGAAGGTTGTTCGGAGTCCCGGATGTGATCCCGGACGTCACGAGGAGTTCCGGAATGGTTCGGCGGTGAAGATCGATATATTGGACGAAGGGTATTGGAGTCCGGAAGTGTTCCGGGGGTACCAGGCTATGGCCAGCATGACCGAAAGGTGTTTCGGGAGCCCCGGCAAGTGTTGGAGGGCCTCATGGGCCAAAGGGGAAGGGGAAAACCAGCCCACTAAGGGGTGGTGCGCCCCTCCCAGCCCCTCTCACGTAACCAGGAGAGGTGGGGGCGCCTCCCCTAGGGCAGCCCCCCTTCCCGGCTTGGGGGGCAAGTTTCCTAGGGGGTGGAGGCGCCCAAACCCATCTAGGGTTTCCCCTGTGGCCGCCGCCCCTCCCCTAGGGAACCCTAGGGCGCCTCCTCAACCCCCCTTACCCCTATATATAGTGAGGGAGAGAGAGGGCAGCCACACAACCTTGCCCCTGGCACAGCCCTCTCCCTCCCCAACACCTCGTCCTCCTCCGTAGTGCTTGGCGAAGCTCTGCCGGAGAACTGCAAGCTCCACCACCACGCCATCGTGCTACCGGAGCTCTCCCTCAACTTCTCCTCCCCCCTTGCTGGATCAAGAAGGAGGAGACGTCCCCGGGCTGTACGTGTGTTGAACGCGGAGGCGCCGTCCGTTCGGCGCTAGATCGGATCTTCCGCGATTTGAATCGCCGCGAGTACGAATCCATCAACCATGTTATTGTAGCGCTTCCGCTTAGCGATCTTCAAGTGTATGAAGATGCACTCCCCTCTCTCTCGTTGCTAGTATCTCCATAGATTGATCTTGGTGATGCATAGAAAATTTTGAATTTTTGCTACGTTCCCAACAGTGGCATCATGAGCTAGGTTCTATTGCGTAGATTCTTTGCACTAGTAGAACACAAAGTAGTTGTGGGCGTTGATTTTGTTCAATATGCTTACCATTACTAGTCCAATCTTCTTTCGACGGTATTGTGGGATGAAGCGGCCCGGACCGACCTTACACGTACACTTACGTGAGACAGGTTCCACCGACTGACATGCACTTGGTGCATAAGGTGGCTAGCGGGTGCCAGTCTCTCCCACTTTAGTCGAAACAGATTTGATGAAAAGGGTCCTTATGAAGGGTAAATAGCAATTGGCATATCACGTTGTGGTTTTGCGTAGGTAAGAAACGTTCTTGCTAGAAACCCATAGCAGCCACGTAAAACATGCAAACTACAATTAGAGGACGTCCTACTTGTTTTTGCAGGGTATTCTATGTGGTGTGATATGGCCAAGAAGAATGTGATGAATGATATGTGATGTATGAGATTGATCATGTTCTTGTAATAGGAATCACGACTTGCATGTCGATGAGTATGACAACCGACAGGAGCCATAGGAGTTGTCTTTATTTATTGTATGACCTGCGTGTCATTGAACAACGCCATGTAATTACTTTGCTTTATTGCTAACCGGTAGCCATAGTAGTAGAAGTAATAAGTTGGCGAGACAACTTCATGGAGACACGATGATGGAGATCATGATGATGGAGATCATGGTGTCATGTCGGTGACGATGATGATCATGGAGCCCCGAAGATGGAGATCAAAAGGAGCAATATGATATTGGCCATATCATGTCACTTTTTGATTGCATGTGATGTTTATCATGTTTATGCATCTTATTTGCTTAGAACGACGGTAGTAAATAAGATGATCCCTCATTAAAATTTCGAGAAAGTGTTCCCCCTAACTGTGCACCGTTGCGAAAGTTCGTCTTTTCGAAGCACCACGTGATGATCGGGTGTGATAGATTCTTACGTTCACATACAACGGGTGTAAGCCAGATTTACACACGCGAAACACTTAGGTTGACTTGACGAGCCTAGCATGTACAGACATGGCCTCGGAACACAAGAGACCAAAAGGTCGAGCATGAGTCGTATAGTAGATACGATCAACATGAAGATGTTCACCGATGATGACTAGTCCGTCTCACGTGATGATCGGACACGGCCTAGTTGACTCGGATCATGTAATCACTTAGATGACTAGAGGGATGTCTATCTGAGTGGGAGTTCATTATCCTGAACATAGTCAAAAGATCTTTGCAAATTATGTAGTAAGCTCGCGCTTTAGTTCCACTGTTTAGATATGTTCCTAGAGAAAATATAGTTGAAAGTTGATAGTAGCGATTATGCGGACAGTAGAAAGCTTATGTCCTTAATGCACCGCTCAGTGTGCTGAACCCCAAACGTTGTTTGTGGATGTTGCGAACATCGGACATACATGTTTTGATAACTACATGATAGTTCAGTTAAACGGTTTAGAGTTGAGGCACCAAAGACGTTTTCGAAACATCGCGGAACATATGAGATGTTTCGAAGGCTAAAATTGGGATTTCAGGCTCGTGCCCACGTCAAGAGGTATGAGACCTCCGACAATTTTCTTAGCCTGCAAACTAAGGGAGAAAAGCTCAATCGTTGAGCTTGTGCTCAGATTGTCTGAGTGCAACAATCACTTGAATCGAGTGGGAGTTGATCTTCCAGAGATAGTGATGTTTCTCCAAAGTCATTGCCACCAAGTTACTAGAGCTTCGTGATGAACTATAACATATCAGGGATAGATATGATGATCCTTGAGGTATTCGCGATGTTTGACACCGCGAAAGTAGAAATCAAGAAGAAGCATCACTTGTTGATGGTTGGTGAAACCACTAGTTTCAAGAAGGGCAATGGCAAGAAGGGATACTTCATAAAACGGCAAATCAGCTGCTACTCTAGTGAAGAAACCCAAGGTTGAACCCAAACCCGAGACTAAGTGCTTCTGTAATAAGGGGAACAACCACTGGAGCAGAATTACCCTAGATACTTGGTAGATGAGAAGGCTGGCAAGGTTGATAGAAGTATATTGGATATACATTATGCTAATGTGTACTTTACTAGTACTCCTAGTAGCACCAGGGTATTAAGATACCGGTTCGGTTGCTAAGTGTTAGTAACTCGAAATAAAAGAGCTACGGAATAAATGGAGACTAGCTAAAGGTGAGCTGGCGATATGTGTTGGAAGTGTTTCCAAGTTTGATATGATCAAACATCGCACGCTCCCTCTACCATCAAGATTAGTATTAAACCTGAATAATTGTCATTTGGTGTTTGTGTTGAGCATAGACATGATTGATTATGTCTGTCGCAATACGGTTATTCATTTAAGGAGAATGGTTACTCTATTTATTTGAATAATACCTTCAATGGTCTTGCACCTAAAGGAATGGTTTATTGAATCTCGATCGTAGTGATACACATTTTCATGCCAAAAGATATCAGATAGTAATGATAGTACCACTTACTTGTGGCACTGCCATGTAAGTCATATTGGTATAAAACGCATGAAGAAGCTCCATGTTGATGGATCTTTTGACTCACTCGTTTTTTGAAAAGTTTGAGACATGCGAACCATGTCTATTGGTGTATACGCATGAAGAAACTCCATGCAGATGGATCGTTTGGACTCACTTGATTTTTAATCAGTTGAGATATGCAAATCATACCACATGGGCAAGATGACTAAAAAGCCTCGTTTTTCAGTAAAATGGAACAAGATAGCAACTTGTTGGAAGTAAACACATTTTGATGTGTGCAGTCCAATGAGTGCTGAGGCATGCAGTGAATATCGTTATGTTCTTACTTCACAGATAATTCGAGTAGATGTTGAGTATATTTACTTGATGAAACACAAGTCTGAATTATTGAATGGTTCAAGTAATTTCAGAGTGAAGTTGAAGATCATTGTGACAAGAGGATAAAATGTCTATGATATGATCATAGAGATGAGTGTCTGAGTTACGAGCTTTGGCACGCAATTAAGACATTGTGGAAATTGTTTCACAATTAATACCGCCTGGAACACATAGTGTGATGGTGTGCCCGAACATCATAGTTGCACCCTATTGGATATGGTGCGTACCATGATGTCTCTCATCAAATTACCACTATCGTTCATGGGTTAGGCATTAGAGACAACCACATTCACTTTAAATAGGGCACCACGTAATTCTGTTGAGATGACACCGTATGAACTATGGTTTAAAGAAACCTAAGCTGTCATTTCTTAAAGGTTTGGGGCTGCGACGCTTATGTGGAAAAGTTTCAGGTTGATAAGCTCGAACCCAAAGCGGATAAAATGCATCTTCATAGGACACCCAAAATAGTTGGGTATACCTCCTAATTCAGATCCGAAAGCAATAGGGATTGTTTCTTCAATCGGGTCCTTTCTCGAGGAAAAGTTTATCTCAGAAAGTTGAGTGGGAGCATGGTGGAGACTTGATGAGGTTATTGAACCGTCACTTCAACTAGTGTGTAGCAGGGCATAGGAAGTTGTTCTTGTGGTGCCCACACCAATTGAAGTAGAAGCTTATGATAGTGATCATGAAGTTTCGGATCAAGTCACTGCCGTACCTCGTAGGGTGACAAGGATGCATACTACTTCAGAGTGGTACAGTAATCCTGTCTTGAAGGTCATGTTGCTAGACAACAATGAACCTACGAGCTATGGAGAAGCGATGGTGGGCCCATATTCCGACAAATGGTTAGAAGCCATGAAATCCGAGATAGGATCCATGTGTTAGAACAAAGCATGGACTTTGGTGGACTTGCCCAATGATCGGCAAGCCATTGAGATAAATGGATCTTTAAGAAGAAGACGGACGTGGATTGTAATGTCACCATCTATGAAGCTCGACTTGTGGCGAAGAGTTTTTCACAAGTTCAAGGAGTTGACTACGATGAGATTTTCTCATCCGTAGCGATGCTTAAAGTCCGTCGGAATCATGTTAGCATTAGCTGCATTTATGAAATCTGGCAGATGGATGTCAAAACGAGTTTCCTTACCAGTTTTCGTAAGGAAAGGTTGTATGTGATACAATCAGAAAGGTTTTGTCGATCCTAAGGATGCTAAAAGGTATGCTAGCTCCAGTGATCCTTCCTTGGACTAGAGCAAGCATCTCGGAGTCAGAATATACACTTTGATGAGATGATCAAAGATTTTGGGATTATACAAAGTTTATGAGAAACCTGTATTCCCAAAGAAGTGAGTGGGAGCACTATGGAATTTTTGATGAGTATATGTTGTTGACATATTGTTGATCAGAAATGATGTAGAATTTCTGGAAAGCATATAGGGTTATTTGAAAGTGTTTTTCAAGGGAAAACCTGGATTAAGCTGCTTGAACGTTGAGCATCAAGATCTATGAGGATAGATCAAAAACGCTTAATGGTACTTTCAAATGAGCACATACCTTGACATGATCTTGAAGGTGTTCAAGATGGATCTCAAATAAGGAGTTCTTGCCTGAGTTGTAAGGTATGAAGTTAAGAGTTAAAGCTCGACCACGGCAGAAGAGAGAGAAAGGACGAATGTCGTCCCCTATGCTTCATACGTAGGCTCTATAGTATGCTATGCTGTGTACCGCACCGGAAGTGTGCCTTGCCATGAGTCAGTCAAGGGGTACAAGAATGATCCAGGAATGGATCATTGGACAACGGTCAAAATTGTCCTTGTAACAAATAAGGACATGTTTCTCGATTATGGAGGTGATAAAGAGTTCGGCGTAAAGGGTTACATCGATGCAAGCTTTAACACCTATCCGGGTGACTCTGAGTAGCAAACCGGATACGTATAGTGGAGTAACCATTTGGAATAGCTCCAAGTGGAGCGTGGAAGCAACATTTACAATATGACCTAGAGATTTGCGAAGTACATACGGATCTGAATGTTGCAGACCCATTGACTAAAACCTCTCTCACAAGCAAAACATGATCAAACCCCAGAACTCATTGTGTCTTAATCACATGATGATGTGAACTAGTTTATACACTAGTAAACTCTTTGCATGTTGGTCACATGGCGATGTGACCTATGAGTGTTAATCACATGGCGATGTGAACTAGATTATTGACTCTAGTGCAAGTGGGAGACTGTTGGAAATATGCCCTAGAGGCAATAATAAATTAGTTATTATTATATTTCCTTATTCACGATAGTCGTTTATTATCCATGCTATAGTTGTATTGATAGGAAACTCAGATACATGTGTGGGTACGTAGACAACACCATGTCCCTAGTAAGCCTCTAGTTGACTAGCTCGTTGATCAACAGATGGTTACGGTTTCCTGACCATGGACATTGGATGTCGTTGATAACGGGATCACATCATTAGAAGAATGATGTGATGGACAAGACCCAATCCTAAGCCTAGCACAAAGATCGTGTAGTTCGTATGCTAAAGCTTTTCTAATGTCAAGTATCATTTCCTTAGACCATGAGATTGTGCAACTCCCGGATGCCGTAGGAATGCTTTGGGTGTACCAAACGTCACAACGTAACTGGGTGGCTATAAAGGTACACTACGGGTATCTCCGAAAGTGTCTGTTGGGTTGGCACGAATCGAGACTGGGATTTGTCACTCCGTGTGATGGAGAGGTATCTCTGGGCCCACTCGGTAGGACATCATCATAATGTGTACAATGTGACCAAGGGGTTGATCACGGGATGATGTGTTACAGAACGAGTAAAGAGACTTGCCGGTAACGAGATTGAACAAGGTATCGGTATACCGACGATCGAATCTCGGGAAAGTACAATACCACTAGACAAAGGGAATTGTATACGGGATTGCTTGAACCCTTGACATCGTGGTTCATCCGATGAGATCATCATGGAACATGTGGGAGCCAACATGGGTATCCAGATCCCGCTGTTGGTTATTGGCCAGAGAGCTGTCTCGGTCATGTCTGCATGATTCCCAAACCCGTAGGGTCTACACACTTAAGGTTCGGTGACGCTAGAGTTGTTATGGGAAATAGTATGTGGTTACCGAAGGTTGTTCGGAGTCCCGGATGTGATCCCGGACGTTACGAGGAGTTCCGGAATGGTTCGGCAGTGAAGATCGATATATTGGACGAAGGGTATTGGAGTCTGGAAGTGTTCCGGGGGTACCAAGCTATGGCCAGCATGACCGAAAGGTGTTTCGCGAGCCCCGGCAAGTGTTGGAGGGCCTCATGGGCCAAAGGGGAAGGGGAAAACCAGCCCACTAAGGGGTGGTGCGCCCCTCCCAGCCCCTCTCACGTAACCAGGAGAGGTGGGGGCGCCTCCCCTAGGGCAGCCCCCCTTCCCGGCTTGGGGGGCAAGTTTCCTAGGGGGTGGAGGCGCCCAAACCCATCTAGGGTTTCCCCTGTGGCCGCCGCCCCTCCCCTAGGGAACCCTAGGGCGCCTCCTCCACCCCCTTACCCCTATATATAGTGAGGGAGAGAGAGGGCAGCCACACAACCTTGCCCATGGCGCAGCCCTCTCCCTCCCCAACACCTCCTCCTCCTCCGTAGTGCTTGGCGAAGCTCTGCCGGAGAACTGCAAGCTCCACCACCACGCCATCGTGCTGCCGGAGCTCTCCCTCAACTTCTCCTCTCCCCTTGCTGGATCAAGAAGGAGGAGACGTCCCCGGGCTGTACGTTTGTTGAATGCGGAGGCGCCGTCCGTTCGGCGCTAGATCGGATCTTCCGCGATTTGAATCGCCGCGAGTACGACTCCATCAACCACGTTATTGTAACGCTTCCCCTTAGCGATCTTCAAGGGTATGAAGATGCACTCCCCTCTCTCTCGTTGCTAGTATCTCCATAGATTGATCTTGGTGATGTGTAGAAAATTTTGAATTTTTTCTATGTTCCCCAACACGAACCTGGGTAAATTCTTTGTGTCCTATGTCCTGTTCAACCCCTTCGAGCTAACCTATGTCGCGATGGCTCCACACCTAAGTCCTTTCACAAGGGCATCTGTCGTGACAAAACCACGATAGAACCTGTTATAGACACACCTGAGAATCCAAATGATATTTCTATTTCTGACGTTGAGACACAATCAGGTGATGATCATGAGCATAGTGTTAATGTTAATGATGATGCTCATGTTAATGCTCAACCTAGCAATGATAATGATGTGGAGATAGGACCTGCTGTTGATCTTGATAACCCACAACCTAAGAATAAAAGATATGATAAGAGAGACTTCATTGCTAGGAAACATGGTAAAGAAAGAGAGCCATGGGTTCAGAAACCCATGCCCTTTCCTGCTAAACCATCCAAGAAAAAGGATGATGAGGATTTTGAGCGCTTTGTTGAAATGCTTAGACCTGTCTTTTTGCGTATGCATTTGACTAATATTTTGAAAATGTCTCCTTATGCTAAGTATATGAAAGATATTGCTACAAATAAAAGAAAGATATCAGAAGTTGAAATTTCCACCATGCTTGCTAATTATAAATTTATGGGTGGAATACCAAAGAAACTAGGAGATCCAGGAATACCTACTATACCATGCTCCATTAAAGAAACTATGTAAGAACTGCTTTATGTGATCTTGGAGCTGGTGTTAGTGTTATGCCTTTCTCTTTATATCGTAGACTTGATTTGAATAAGTTGGCCCAACTGAAATCTCTTTGCAAATGGCTGATAAGTCAACTGCTATACCCATTGGTATTTGTGAGGATGTGCCTGTCGTAGTTGCAAACGTTACTATCTTAACGAACTTTGTTATTCTTGATATACCGGAGGACGACAGTATGTCGATCATCCTTGGTAGACCCTTTTAGAATACTGCAGGGGTTGTTATTGATTGCAAGAAAGGCAATGCCACTTTTCATGTTAATGGTAATTAGCATACTGTACACTTTTCGAAGAAACAACCTCAAGTGAATAGCATCAAATCTATTGGAAGATTTTCAATAATTACTATTGGAGGTTTTGAGTTCCCCCTCCTTACTATCAAAAAGAAATAAGATATTATTATTGTTGGGGACATGCATATCCCCATTGAGGTAACCTAGTGTTATAAGAAGATTCTCTGGTTTCATGTCATTTGGAAGAATTTTGTTAACAAGACTTGAATAACCTTGTTAATGGATTCCTTTTGATGGGCATGAGATGGATGAATTTAGTAAACACAACTCTGTGTACCCACTTTTTACCTTTTGTTATTTAAAGTAAAAAAGAAAAAATACTATTATTTGCCTGTTTTCTGAATTATCTGTGCAATAAAAAAATGACCAGAAAATAAAAGTTCTACAAATGCGCTAAAAATTGAGTATGATTTTTCTAGAATATTTAAGAATGTTTGGCACTAAAAATGCATCAGGGGGTGCACCAGTGGGCCACAAGCCCACGGGGGTGCGCCTACAGGGGCTTATGGGTCCCACGTGGGCCCCACTCACTTATTCTAGCACCCATCCACTTCGTCTTCCTCCAGAAAAAATCCCACCATTGCTCAAACCCTTGTTCTTGCTCATTTTGCTACCATTTTCGATCTCCTTGCTCGGAACTCCGCTTCCAAAACTGTTTTGGGGATTTGTTCATCGGTATGTGACTCCTCCAATGGTCCAAATAGTTTTTGTTCTAGTGCTTTATTTATTGCAAATTGTTGCTGCAGTGGTGACCTTGTTCTTGAGCTTGCATGTCACTTTTATATGGTCCAAACTAGTTTTGTTGCATGATATAGACTCTAGACACTTGTAGGAGTAGTTGCTTTCAATCTTGTTGAGTTTTGTTCACTTTTATTTTGAGTCACTAAAAATTTCAGAGATTTTCAGAAAAACAAAATGTTGAGGAAGGTATTCCAAGGTGGTTCCTCAAAAAAGAAATCCCCAAGGCATGCGATAGGTGGGCCGAGTCTTGAACCACCAAGGGAGGCTTCGATGCAACCTTGCGAATGGCCACTAGATCATTTCATGGGTCGTGATGGTTTCAAGGATGAATTCTATGCGTATATACAAAATGCTGAGCTGACCAACTTCTTGTCAGATAAGAGTCCTTGATACGTCTCCAACGTATCTATAATTTTTTATTGTTCCATGCTATTATATTACTTGTTTTGGATGTTTATGGGCTTTACGAAGCACTTTTATATTATTTTTGGGACCAACCTATTAACCGGAGGCCCAGCCTAAATTGCTGTTTTTTTTGCCTATTTCAGTGTTTCGCAGAAAAGGAATATCAAACGGAGTCCGGTCGGAATGAAACCTTCGGGAGAGTTATTTTTGGAACAAACGCAATCCAGGAGACCTGGAGTGGACGTCAAGAATAAATCAAGGAAGTCACGAGGCAGGGAGGCACGCCCTTGGGGGGTGGGCGTGCCCCCCACCCTCGTGGGCCCCTCGTGGCTCCCCTGACCGACTTCCTTCGCCTATATATATCTACATACCCTGAAAACATCCAGGAGCACCACAAAACCCTATTTCCACTGCCGCAACCTTCCGTACCCGTGAGATCCCATCTTGGGGCCTTTTTCGGCGCTCTGCCAGAGGGGGAATCGATCACAGAGGGCTTCTACATCAACACCATAGCCTCTCCGATGAAGTGTGAGTAGTTTACCACAGACCTTCGGGTCCATATTTATTAGCTAGATGGCTTCTTCTCTCTCTTTGATTATCAATACAAAGTTCTCCTCGATCTTCTTGGAGATCTATTTGATGTAACTCTTTTTGCGGTGTGTTTGTCGAGATCCGATGAATTGTGGGTTTATGATTAAGATTATCTCTGAGAAATATTTGAATCTCCTCTGAATTCTTTTATGTATGATTGTTTATCTTTGCAAGTCTCTTCGAATTATCAGTTTGGTTTGGCCTACTAGATTAATCTTTCTTGCAATGGGATAAGTGCTTAGCTTTGGGTTCAATCTTGTGGTGTCCTTTCCCAATGACAGCAGGGGCAGCAAGGCACGTATTGTATTGTTGCCATCGAGGATAAAAAGATGGGGTTTATATTATGGCCCCCGGGTCTATTTTCCATCATATAAGTTTCCGATCTACTTTATTTTGCAATCTATATCATAAAAATACCAAATTTATTTATCTGATTATTATCTCTATTAGATCTCACTTTTGCAAGTGGCCGTGAAGGGATTGACAACCCCTTTATCGCGTTGGTTGCGAGGTTCTTATTTGTTTGTGTAGGTAAGAGGGACTTGCGTGTAGCCTCCTACTGGATTGATACCTTGGTTCTCAAAAACTGAGGGAAATACTTACGCTACTTTGTTGCATCACCCTTTCCTCTTCAAGGAAAAAACAACGCATGCTCAAGAGGTAGTAAGAAGGATTTCTGGCGCCATTGCCGGGGATGTCTACGCACAAGTCAAGACATACCAAGTACCCATCACAAACTCTTCTCCCTCGCATTACATTATTTGCCATTTGCCTCTCGTTTTCCTCTCCCCCACTTCACCCTTGCCGTTTTATTTGCCCTCTCTTTCCTATTCGCCTCTTTTTTGCTTGCTCCTTATATTTGCTGCCACTATGTCTGAAACTGGGGAGGTTATCGTTGATAAGGACAATAGTAACGTGGGAGACTTTGATGTTTTTGATGATCCTGTTGAAGAACCCACCATCTTACATACTAAAAAGTTTCGAATCGGTAGTGGTAATATTATTAGGAAAGGGTTTATTCAAGATTTCTTTACTTGTGCCGGTGCTTTGCCCGCTATGGGTGGATCTATTTTTCATAGAACTAGTAGTCTTGCAGATGCTATATCCTTGCTTATAGCTGAGCTTGAAAGACAGTTTATGCATATGCATCCTTGCATACAAAGGATTTTCCTAGAATTTTCCAATATTGAGCATTCTTCTGTTAAGCGTGTAACTACTATCTTTTTGGCACATGAGTTCAGATTTATAATGAAAGAAGCTAAAGAAATTTTTGCGCACTATAGGGTGGACGGTGGTCGTCCTCCTATAGAGGCGACCCTGTTTAATCAAGAAGACATAATGCGTTTACAGTCTTTAGATCATGTTGCTTTTAATGAAAACCTTAGAAAAAAGGTTCCTACCGATGTTCTAGTTGATAGAATCTCTGAACTTAATGATGATTTTACTATTCAAAACAATGGGTTAGGATTTTTTCTTGAGCAAAGGCTCATGACTTTTTGCCAAAAGAATGCTTATAATGATGAATTAGTTGTGCAATATGAGGGGCCAAAGGAGGAACCCATACCTCCCGAGCTTGATCTTGGGGACTTTTGTCAAATTAAATTTAGCCCTTTTGATTGCTTTTGCTTGCCACAAAGAAAACTTGCTGTTGAACGTAGGGAATATGAGATGAGTTTTCGTTATTTACCTTATCATTATGGCAATACTTAGATCTATTCTCGCTTTTATGCCTAGCTAGGGGCGTTAAACGATAGCGCTTGTTGGGAGGCAACCCAATTTTATTTTTGTTCTTTACTTTTTGCTCCTGTTTATTATTGAATAATTAATCTAGCCTCTGGTTAGATGTGGTTTTATGTATTAATTAGTGTTTGTGCCAAGTAGAACCTATAGGATCATCTTGGTTTATAGTTAATCTGATCTTGCTGAAAAACAGAAACTTTTGCACGCATGAGAATAATTTTAATAAAAACGTGATTTTTACTTGATTCTTTTTGCATAAGATTAATAGACAAATTGCCTAGGGCTTCCTACTTTGGTAGGATATTTAGAGTTCCAGAAGTATTCGAAAGTTACAGATTGCTACAGACTGTTCTGTTTTTGATAGATTCTATTTTTCATGTGTTGTTTGCTTATTTTAATGAATCTATGGCTAGTATCAGCGGGTATGAACCATAGAGAAGTTAGAATACAGTAGGTTTAATACCAATATAAATAAATAATGAGTTCATTACAGTACCTTAAAGTGGTGGTTTGCTTTCTTGCACTAACGGAGCTCATGAGATTTTCTGTTGAGTTTTGTGTTGTGAAGTTTTCAAGTTTTGGGTAAAGATTTGATGGATTATGGAATAAGGAGTGGAAAGAGCCTAAGCTTGGGGATGTCCAAGGAACCCCAAGGTAAAATTCAAGGACAACCAAAAGCCTAAGCTTGGGTATGCCCCGGAAGGCATCCCCTCTTTCGTCTTCGTTCATCGGTAACGTTACGTGAGGCTATATTTTTATTCACCACATGATATGTGTTTTGCTTGGAGTGTCTTGTATGATTTGAATCTTTGCTTTTTAGTTTACCACAATCATCCTTGCTGTACACACCTTTTGGGAGAGACACACATGAATCGGAATTTATTAGAATACTCTATGTGCTTCACTTATATCTTTTGAGCTAGATAATTTTGCTCTAGTGCTTCACTTATATCTTTTTAGATCACGGCGGTGGTTTTATTTTGTAGAAATTATTGATATCTCATGCTTCACTTATATTATTTTGAGAGTCTTTTAGAACAGCATGGTATTTTCCTTGGTTATAAAGTTAGTCCTAATATGATGGGCATCCAAGTTGGGTATAATAAAAACTATCATATAGAGTGCATTGGATAGTATGATCAATTTGATACTTGATAACTGTTTTGAGATATAAAGGTGGTAATGTTAGAGTCATGCTAGTTGGGTAATTATGAAGTTGAAAAATACTTGTGTTAAAGTTGGCAAGTCCCGTAGCATGCACGTATGGTAAACGTTGTGTGACAAATTTGTTGCATGGGGTGTTCTTTTGATTGCCTTCCTTATGAGTGGAGGTCGGGATCGCGCGATAGTTAACTCCTACCAACCCTTCCCCTAGGAGCATGCATAGTAGTACTTTGCTTCGAGGGCTAATAAACTTTTGCAATAAGTATATGAGTTCTTTATGACTAATGTGAGTCCATGGATTATACTCACTCTCACCCTTCCACCATTGCTAGCCTCTCTTGTGCCGCGCAACTTTCGCCGGTATCATACACCCACCATATACCTTCCTTAAAACAGCCACCATACCTACCTATTATGGCATTTCCATAGCCATTCTGAGATATATTGCCATGAAACTTTCCACCGTTCCATTTATTATGACACGCTCCATCATTGTCATATTGCTTTTGCATGATCATGTAGTTGACATTGTATTTGTGGCAAAGCCACCTTTATAATTCTTTCATACATGTTGCTCTTGATTCATTGCATATCCCGGTACACTGCCGGAGGCATTCACATAGACTCATATTTTTTCTAAGTATTGAGTTGGAATTCTTGAGTTGTAAATAAATAAAAAGTGTGATGATCTTCATTATTCGAGCATTGTCCCAGTGAGGAAAGGATGATGGAGACTATGATTCCCCCACAAGTCAGGATGAGACTCCGGACTTTATGAAAATGAAAGAGGCCAAAGAAGCTCAAATAAAAAATAAAAGAGGCCAAAGAATCCCACCAAAATAAAAAAGGAAAAAAAGAAAATGAAAAAAATGAGAGAAAAAGAGAGAAGGGACAATGTTACTATGCTTTTTCCACACTTGTGCTTCAAAGTAGCACCATGATCTTCATGATAGAGAGTCTCCTATGTTGTCACTTTCATATACTAGTGGGAATTTTTCATTATAGAACTTGGCTTGTATATTCCAATGATGGGCTTCCTCAAAATGCCCTAGGTATTTGGGAGAAAGCGAGTTGGATGCACACCCACTTAGTTTCTTTTGTTGAGCTTTCATACATTTATAGCTCTAGTGCATCCGTTGCATGGCAATCCCTACTCACTCACATTGATATCTATTAATGGGCATCTCCATAGCCCGTTGATACGCCTAGTCAATGTGAGACTTCCTTCTTTTTTGTCTTCTCCACACAATCCCTATCATCATATTCTATTCCACCCATAGTGCTATATCCATGGCTTACGCTCATGTATTGCGTGAGAGTTAAAAAAGCCGAAGCGCGTTAAAAAGTATGAGCCAATTGCTTGGCTGAAACCGGGGTTGTGCATGATGGGAGTATTTTGTGTGACGAAAATGAAGCATAGCCTAACTATATGATTTTGTAGGGATAAGCTTTCTTTGGCTATGTTATTTTTATAAGACATGATTACTTGTTAGTATGCTTGAAGTATTACTATTTTTATGTCAATATTAAACTTTTATCTTGAATCATTTGGATCTGAACATTCATGCCACAATAAAGAAACTTACATTGAGAAATATGCTAGGTAGGATTCCACATCAAAAATTCTATTTTTATCATTTACCTACTCGAGGACGAGCAGGAATTAAGCTTGGGGATGCTTGATACGTCTCCAATGTATCTATAACTTTTGATTGTTCCATGTTATTATATTACTTGTTTTGGATGTTTATGGGCTTTAATAAGCACTTTTATATTATTTTTGGGACTAACCTATTAACCGGAGGCCCACCCCAAATTGCTGTTTTTTTGCCTATTTCAGTGTTTCGCAGAAAAAGAATATCAAACGGAAACGGAATGAAACCTTCGGGAGAGTTATTTTTGGAACAAACGCAATCCAGGAGACTTGGAGTGGACGTCAAGAAGCAATCAAGGAAGCCATGAGGCAGGGAGGCGCACCCTAGGGGGGTGGGCACACCCCCACCCTCGTGGGCCCCTTGTGGCTCCCCTGATCGACTTCCTTTGCCTATATATATCTACATACCCTGAAAACATCCAGGAGCACCACGAAACCCTATTTCCACCGCCGCAACCTTCTGTACTCGTGAGATCCCATCTTGGGGCCTTTTCCGGCGCTCCGCCGGAGGGGTAATCGATCATTGAGGGCTTCTACATCAACACCATAGCCTCTCAGAGGAAGTGTGAGTAGTTGACCACAGACCTTCGGGTCCATAGTTATTAGTTAGATGGCTTCTTCTCTCTCTTTGATTCTCAATACAAAGTTCTCCTCGATCTTCTTAGAGATCTATTCGATGTAACTCTTTTTGCAGTGAGTTTGTCGAGATCCGATGAATTGTGGGTTTATGATTAAGATTATGTATGAGAAATATTTGAATCTCCTCTGAATTCTTTTATGTATGATTGGTTATCTTTGCAAGTCTCTTCGAATTATCAATTTGGTTTGGCCTACTAGATTGATCTTTCTTGCAATGGGAGAAGTGCTTAGCTTTGGGTTCAATCTTGCGGTGTCCTTTCCTAGTGACAGCAGGGGCAGCAAGGCACGTATTGTATTGTTGCCATCGAGTATAAAAATATGGGGTTTATATCATATTGCTTGAGTTTATCCCTCTACATCATGTCATCTTGCCTAATGCATTACTATGTTCTTATGAACTTAATATTCTAGATGCATGTTGGATAGCGGTTGATGTGTGGAGTAATAGTAGTAGATGCAGAATCGTTTCGATCTACTTGTCGCGGACGTGATGCCTATATACATGATCATGCCTAGATATTATCATAACTATGCACTTTTCTATCAATTGCTCGACAGTAATTTGTTCACCCACCGTAATACTTATGCTATCTTGAGAGAAGCCACTAGTGAAACCTATGGCCCCGGGTCTATTTTCCATCATATAAGTTTCCGATCTACTTTATTTTTCAATTACTTTCCGATCTATATCATAAAAATACCAAAAATATTTATCTTATTATTATCTCTATCAGATCTCACTTTCGCAAGTGGCCGTGAAGGGATTGACAACCCCTTTATTGCGTTGGTTGCGAGGTTCTTATTTGTTTGTGTAGGTACGAGGGACTTGCGGGTAGCCTCCTACTAGATTGATACCTTGGTTCTCAAAAACTGAGGGAAATACTTACGCTACTTTGCTGCATCAGCCTTTCCTCTTCAAGGGAAAAACCAACGCATGCTCAAGAGGTAGCAGTCCTTAGTACTACAACCTTACCAATTCCTTTGTGAGGAGATTTAAGTAATCTGCCCAGTGCAATACACATTTTGTTTTATTTGATCATTATGATAAATCATTTACCGTGGACCTAGAAGATTTTAATGATCCATGCAAAATTCCACAATGGGGCAGCTATACTAAACCTCATAAATCTGATTGCTCGTAGTTCCTTGATAGCATTACTATAGAAGAAACCAGAACGATAACCCAAGCTACCATAGGGAGCATTCACTTTCCTGCTTTACATTACATTGCTCTCTTTCTAGGTAGATGCATTAATGTAAACATGACCATAGCCACCTGTGCACCCCTGATCTCATTGTTCTTAAGAGCGCGGTACTGAATGATAAACGATTTAATTTGGGGGCTATCATTGCACGTCGGTTACATGATAATACTAAAGATGGGGATTCCTTTGGTGGAATTTATGCCACTCGGTTAGCTACGTATCTTGGTGTCCCTATAAGAGAAAATGATCCTCAGTTACCACCTTCTTTTCTTGACTATGATATTATGGAGTGTTACCAGTATCTTGAGAGAGGCGAGTAACCTTATTAGTACAGACTAATCTATGACAGGCAACACGCTATCCATACTACGCTTCCCGCTTCTGCCTTCTTTGACTTTCAGGTAAGACAAAGATTCTTCATAAGCAGAGAGGAGGCAGCCGAGTATGATAGAGCAAGGGAGACCGCTCGTCTCCATGAGGCAGCTCGCCAGGCGGTGGCAGCTGCAATCAAGTACAACCCCAACTATAACCCTAGATTTTACCATGGTCAGTCGTGACCATAGACCAACTTAGGAAAATGCCTAAGCTTGGGGGAGTACGTATTTCTCACCGACATTACATTCATGTTCACACACTCATTTCAGTTGTTGGTGTTCATACTTTTTCATTGTATTATCCATGATATTTTATTTTTTTCTCGCCTTCTTCTTGTGTGTTTGAAAAACTTTGAGAAAATCAAAAAAAATATCATTAGTTTTCATTTCTTTTTACTTTTTCTTTCTAGTTCATTTAGTAGTAGTATGTAGCGACCAGACCTCAAACAGTCTGATCTCTGTGCACTAGTGTCATCCCTGGATCAGTAATGCTGACACGCACAATACTCGAAGGATTTATAATAGAGTAGCAATCACACACTTATTACATCGAATGTCTCAAAAGAGAACTTATTACAATAAATATGGCTTATGGCCATCTAATAACGATAATAGCGGAAGGCTTCGAAGGTAAGCGAGTCCATCAACTCCAACGGCATCACTAAGTATAAGATCACGACCTAAGGCAGAAAATGGGTCAGCACATGGAATATGCTGGCAATGTAACACATAGAGAGTAATGAACATAATAATACTATCACTACATGCATATATGGCTGGTGGAAAGCTCTATGGTTACAGTTTTGCATAAAGCCAATTTTTCCATACAACAAAGGAATAAATTTTATTTAACTATCATGGTGGTTGTTAAACATTGAGAAGGTTCCTCCAACTCAATCCCAATGAAGCATCATCATTAACCCAACAAAATTAAATTAAGTAACATGATGAGATTCACATGATAATCCAGGTACCAGATACTCAAAACGTCCATAACCGGGGACACGGCTAACCATGATTAGTTTATACACTCTGCAGAGGTTTGCGCACTTTTCCCCGCAAGACTCGATCTCCTCCGCTTGATTTCTTGCACTACATGGTGTTTAAGAAACGGATGACCGAGACATAGTCTTTCAGAAGCATTAACTCTTTACTATGGGTAGACAGTACCAACCTACATCCCCTACATGTGCTAGTCTACCACTGAAAGAGGTCACACAACATACTCAACTATGCTAGAGCCCATAGTAGCTTGCGGCTGCACATGGAAGTTTCTAGCATGAATAATCTCATGATCCCTTTGAGCCTGGGTGGCGGTCCGTAGGAGAATCTCACGGTACCCCGGGATCTCCAAAAATAAATGAAACACTGGATTCCCCAGGTGCCTCAATCCACCCAGATGTGAATTTAAGTTGCCACCTTAAGTAAACCATTAATTTAACAATCTCACATCTGTCATAGCAAACGTAGAGTAACTCCCAAAGGTTGATAATAAAATAGGTAATAGGTTCTACCTCATCTACTTCCCAAAACCCACATATTAATTAGATCCTACTCATGCAATTGTTTGAGGATTGATCTAATGCAATAAAACTGGGTAGTAAAAAGGTATGATCAAAGTGTTACTTGCCATGCTAATGATCCACGAAACTTAGAGACTCGTAGTAGCAAGCGGCGCACTCCGGGTACTCTATCGCAAACAAACAAGCATAAAATAACCACTCATCTAATGCATAGGTAAAACTCAAATAAGAGATCTAACCAGAAAGTTCAACTTAAGAACTCCGGGTTGCAAAAAGAATCGAATCAAACGAAGCAACGAAACTCAAACGGCGAAAAAACAAGCTTCGTTTACTAATCTGGACCTAAGTTAAATTTTACCATAGCAAAAACTTGTTTGAATTGGTTAAACGGAAAGAGGGTTCCGAGACGAAACTCTAGGTGCTTGAATCGCCTGATTCCGATAAACGAGCGAAAAGTTATACTGGAACGAAAATCGGATCAGAAATCGCGATCGAAAATAATCACGGAAAATCCGAGAAAAAGAAAAATGGACGAACAGGCTAACGAACAAACGTTCGTTGTCTGCGGCTGAACGGTGAAATCCGTTCGTTAAAACGAACGAACGAACGGGCGCTTGCTAAATAAACTAAACAGAAAAAAATAAACCGAACCGGATCTAAAAAACGAATCTACGGTTTCGAAAAAAGCCGATCGGTTTTCTCGCGAAAACCGAGGCAACGGCGGCTACCTCCGGCGGCGGCGGGCTCCGGCGAGGGCGGCGTGCTCCGGCGGGGTCGGCGGCGGTCGGTGGCGGACGACTGCGGCGAGGTCGGCGTTCGGCG
>NC_041389.1:272442607-272464264 GCF_002162155.2 Triticum dicoccoides
TTCGGCGGCGCGGGCGACGGCGGCGGCGGCGGGCAGCGGCGGTGGCAGCTTGCAGCGGCGGCGGCGGCGGCGCTAGGGTTAGGGTTTGGCGGGGCGCGGGCTGGGGTGGGACGACGGGGGTGGGCGGCTTATAAAGCCTGGGCGGCGGACGAGTCCGGGTCGCCCATGGCGGCCCGAGTCGGTTCGTTATTTTTTTTTAAAAAATCGGACGCAGAGAAAAATAAATAAAAGAAATACTAAACGGACTCCAAAAATCCCGAAATAAAATTTGCCGCCCTCTAAAAATAAGCCGGACAAGATGAACATTTATTTGGGCCTAAATTGCAATTTTGAAAAACGCGCATATTTCCTAATTCAAATAAAATAGCGATAAAACTCCGAAATAAAATCTTATTTGATTTTATTATTAAATCTCCACTATTTCTTTATTTTGGGAAAGTCATTCTATTCCCTCTCTCTTATTTTTATAATTGAAATATTTGAAGATAAAATAATTAAAATCAAATGATCCTATTTTCAAAATTTGAGAAAACCCAAATATGAAAATAACGAAATCCCCAACTCTCTCCGTGGGTCCTTGAGTTGTGTAGAATTTCTAGGATCAAGCCAAAATGCAATAAAATATGATATGCAATGATGATCTAATGTATAACATTCCAAATTGAAATTTGGGATGTTACAAACCTACCCCCCTTAAGATGAATCTCGCCCTCGAGATTCGAGTTGGCTAGAAAATAGGTGAGGGTGGTCCTTCAGTAGGTCTTCTTCTTGCTCCCAGGTGGCTTCATCCTCGGTATGGTGGCTCCACTGAACTTTGCAAAACTTGATAACGTTGCTGCGGGTGACTCGACTGGCATATTCGAGAATCTTGACTGGTTTCTCCTCATAGGTTAAATCACTATCCAACTGAATCTCTTCCAGTGGCACTGTATCTCTCAGCGGTATATCAGCCATCTCTGCATGGCACTTCTTCAATTGGGAAACGTGGAACACATCATGAACTCTTGACAATCCTTCGGGTAATTCCAACTTGTAAGAAACTTCTCCCATATGGTCCAAAACTTTGTATGGTCCCACAAAACGTGGCGCTAACTTTCCCTTAACTCCAAAACGCTTAACTGCTCGAAGTGCGGATACACGAAAATAAACTCTATCTCCGACTTCGTATACTATCTCCTTGCGTTTAGAATCTGCATAACTCTTTTGCCTGGATTGGGCTACCTTGAGCCTATCGCGAATCAGCTTCACCTTCTCTTCAGACTCTTTAATCAAATCTGGTACAAACAACTGACGGTCTCCAACTTCATCCCACAACAACGGTGTCCTGCACCTCCTTCCGTACAGAGCTTCGAAAGGGGCCATCTTCAAACTGGATTGATAACTGTTGTTGTAAGAGAACTCTGCATATGGAAAATTGTAGTCCCAACTAGATCCATATTCTAGCGCACAAGCTCTCAACATGTCCTCCAGAATCTGATTGACTCTCTCAGTCTGTCCATCTGTCTGCGGATGAAAGGCTGTACTGAACTCTAGCCCGGTACCCAAAGTTTCGTGGAACTGGTTCCAGAACTTTGAGGTAAACTAGGTTCCTCTATCTGATACAATGGTCCTCGGAACTCCATGTAGACATACGATCCTGGTCATGTATATCTTTGCCAACTTAGCACTTGTGTAAGTGGTCTTCACTGGGATGAAATGAGCTACCTTCGTCAAACGATCGACTACAACCCATATTGAGTCATAGCCTGAACAAGTCCTGGGCAATCCTATGATAAAATCCATGCCTAGCTTATCCCACTTCCATTCGGGTATCGGCAATGCCTGTAGCAATCGTGCTGGCTTCTGATGCTCCGCCTTCACTCTCTGACATACATCACAAACTACTTCATACTCCGCAATATCCTTCTTCATTCTGGTCCACCAGAAAGTGTCCTTCAAATCCAGATACATCTTGGTATTTCCTGGGTGAATCGAATACGATGAATCATGGGCCTCCTGCAGAATCAACTTCCTGATCTCCAGATCATTAGGCACATAAACGCGGTCCTCAAACCATAGGGTATCATGCTCATCCTCACGAAATCCTTTAGCCTTTCCTTTGCTCATCTTCTCCTTTATCTCGGCGATCTCCTTGTCATTCTTCTGAGCTTCTCTGATCTTATCCATCAAAGTAGACTGAATCTCCAATGGTGCTACATAGCCTCTCGGAACTATCTCCAAAAATAGCTCGCGAAGATCCTCGGCTAACTCCTTTGGTAACCCTCCGGTCAAGAGTGTGTTGACATGGCTCTTGCGGCTCAACGCATCGGCTACTACGTTAGCCTTTCTGGGGTGATAATGCAATCTCATATCATAATCCTTAATGAGCTCCAACCATCTCCTTTGCCTGAGATTGAACTCCTTCTGTGTAAAGATGTACTTCAAACTCTTGTGATCCGTGTACACCTCACAATGGTTTCCAATGAGAAAATGTCTCCATGTCTTCAAAGCATGCACTACGGCTGCTAACTCCAAATCATGTGTAGCATAATTCAACTCTTGGGGCTTAAGCTGTCATGAGGCATACGAAACAACTCTTCTTTCCTGCATAAGCACTGCTCCAAGTCCTCGCCGAGAAGCGTCGCAATATACTTCATAATCTTTGCGCTGATCCGGCAGAATCAACACTAGCGATGTAACTAAACGTTTCTTCAACTCCTGGAAACTGGCCTCACATTCCTCAGTCCATTTGAATTTTGTGTCCTTCTTCAACAACTCCGTCATGGGCTTTGCAATATTCGAGAAATTATCAATGAACCTCCCGTAATATCCTGCGAGTCCAAGAAAACTCCGGATCTCTCCAACTGACGTGGATGCCTCCCAGTTTGTCATAGTGACAACTTTGGTGGGGTCTACTGCTATTCCTTCCCCGGATATAACATCTCCGAGGAATCCAATTTCCTTCAACCAAAACTCACATTTGCTGAACTTGGCATATAACTAATGTTCTCTGAGCTTCCCGAGTACCAAACGCAAATGCTCCTTATGCTCCTCTTCATTCTTCGAGTAGACCAAAATATCATCAATGAACACCACGATGAACTTATCTAGAAACTCCATAAACACCTTGTTCATCATGTTCATGAAATAGGCAGGTGTGTTAGTCAGAACAAATGACATAACGGTATACTCATACAACCCGTACCTGGTGGTAAAAGCCGTCTTAGGTATATCCTGCTCTCGAATCTTCAGCTGGTGGTATCCTGATCGCAGATCGATCTTGGAAAATACCTTAGCTCCTTGCAATTGGTCAAACAAGTCATTGATCATCGGCAGTGGGTACTTGTTCTTGATTGTCACTTCATTCAATCCTCGATAATCAACAACCATTCTCAATGATCCGTCCTTCTTCTCCACTAGAAGCACTGGCGATCCCCAAGGTGACGAACTTGGGCGAATATAGCCTTTATCCAGTAACTCCTTAATCTGCTTCTTAATTTCCTCCAAATCCTTTGCGGGCATCCTGTACGGTCTCTTAGATATCGGCCCTATGCCTGCCAAAAGCTCAATCAAAAACTCAATGTCTCTGTCTGGTGGCATGCCTGGCAACTCTTCTGGAAATACATCAAGGAAATCCTTCACCACTGGTACTTCCTCTTGTACAACTCCTGATATGTCAGGACCCCGACTCTATGCCACACCGATCTAGCGTGTAACACCTCATATCACTTTGTGGCCTCAAGCACGGTATTCCCACGGGTGTTGCCTTACCATGCCCGAGACCATTTGCGCCTTTTGGCACACGTATATGATAGTGTTGCTAGCATCCATATGACAAAGAACACGGGCTGACATGGCTAGTCGTGAACCCAAAGTGGCACTGACTTACAGGGACAGGCATACATGACCCAGCAACGAACGTGTCGGTCATTAGCGAGTGAATCCAGTCTGTAGCAGCTGGGCTAACAGGACTCCGGCGAATCCGGGCTGTAGCAGGCTAACAGGACTCCGGTAGACACCGCATGACATTTCCCCAAAGGGACAGACACGGGAACGAACAAGGACACATGCCAGCCAGCCTAAGTGTTCCGGAGCAGTAGCAAGCTACCAAGGCTCAATGGAAGCACTAGGAGACATTTTCCGGTAAGAGAGGCTACTATGGATAAACAACTAGATAGTCAGATCCCACACATAGCAATACACATTACACGTACGCATAAGATGCAAGTATGTGTTGTACAACATGGAATCACAACATAACTCAACAACTCATATAGATAAAGGCTCAGAAAGGCCATCATAGCATTTATTACAAGCAGGGGTCACATGACCCAACATTCAGAGCAAACAAGCAACAACGGGAAGCATTACATGTCTGAGTACAGACATCTATAAATGAAAAAGGCTGAAGAGCCTGACTATCTACAACATCCGATCAAGATCGTAGCTGAGGTACAAGCTACTTGTCGAAGTTCACGAGAACACTAGTAAGACCGAAGTCTCCGCTGCAAAAACATAAATAAAGCAACATGAGTACAAAGGTACTCAGCAAGACTTACATCAGATCCTATCAAACATGCATTTGTATCAAGAAGGTAACGTGGGGTTTAGTTGCAGCAAGCCAGCTTTGACTCGGTGGCTATCCTGTTCTACGACTATGAGAAACTTCTTTGAGGTGAGATGGCGCACACGAGTCCACTAATCACCACATAATACACTACTATGGATTCATCCCCGTCTCCCTAAGAGAAGACCATCGATAGCACTCACACTTGTCTTGAGCATTTTATAGTATCCACTTCAAGTTGTCTATGTACCACGTAAGCATCCAAGAAGTCCATAACCTCGGACCCGGCTATTCGAATAGATCATGTTGACACTGCAGGGGTGTACTTCTTCACACATGCTCTCGCCACTTACCGCCATGTACACGTCATGTATCTCTGCAACCTTCAAGCGGAAACCTAGCGAGAGTGTTGGCCACGACCTGACTAACCACACAAGACTCTAGTCCAGGTTTATCGCCTATTCGGGTTCCATCCGCAAGGAGATCCGGCAGGGGCGTCGCTCATGGCCCCAAACGATGTGTGCAGGGTTCCCAAGCCCACTTCGCCGGATGGATCTACACATGGTACACTGTGCCACTTGTGCCTAGTCTGTCCCAAGCCCACCTGGCCTAGTGCCACTTGGTAGACTACTAACACTACCTACAAACACCAGAAACTAGTTGTGACTCCTGGACAGAGATAAAGTTGGTTAATAAGTTGAGAGGGCTTGGAGCGCCCGGAGCCCAATGTGTGGTAGTATCGAGTCATTGGACAACATACATAGAACTCAGTGCTTAAGGACGGTTCCAGTGAGACAACCCACCATGTACTCCTACATGGCCTCTCACCGCTACCTTTACCAAATCGTGTTCACACACTTAACTCTCAGCACCAGAACATATCATAACACTCAAATTCATTCCCAATGAATCAGACCTGGCACAACTCTAAGCAATAGCAGGCATGTCATGGTAGGAACACAACATGGCTCAATCAACTCCTACACATGCTAGTGGGTTTCAACTATTTACTGTGGAAATGACATGTCATGCAGAGGAATGGGTTCAACTACCGCAGCACAAAGTAGCAGTTGAAACGTTGTTGTCCTAATGCAATACTTGAGAACATTAGTGAGAGAGTAGGATTGTATCGGAATGAACAAGGGGGTTTGCTTGCCTGGTAGATCAGCAAGGGAGGCACTGCTTCACAGACATGTACTCTCGAGCACTCTCCGGAGCAGGACCTATCAAGAAGGAACGGTGCCAACAATCAAAACACAAGCATATGCAACAATATGATGCATGAACATGGCATGTAGATGTGATGTTGTTTGAGCTAATGTAGCTATCGTTCATTTGGTTGAAGTCCATTTGAACCAAAGGTTCAAATGCAACTCCAAAATAAGCCCTTTATAAATGCCATTTTAGAGTTTCACTTATACAGTAGGTATAAGTTGGTTTGTCATGCATGAAACTAGTACAAATGGATAGATTGCATTTTTCTAATAATTTTTCATATATAAATTATTTCAATCTGAGCTACGGTTGAATTTCTATGAATTTTTGAAGTTTATAACAATTTCTGGATTTTCCTGATTTGTTTTAAATCCAGAAAATAAATAACTGCATCAGCATGATGACAGCACGATGTCAACAGGTCAGCCGGGGCTAACCAGGGTCAAACCTGACGTGTAGGGTCCACACGTAAGTGACACGGGGATAAATAGAGGTTAGTTTAAACCTAATTAATAGATTAGGGGCGCCGGGGCCCACTGTCAGCGTCAGGGGGTTAGGGTAGGTGGTGATTAGCTTAAGCTAATCATCTAACGAGCCGGACCCACCTGTCAGGCCGGCGAGGTCAAAGGGGTCAACCCCACCAGCGTTTAACCACTTGCGAGGCCGAACACGGCGGAGGGGCTCGGGATCGCGTCTCCGGCGACCAAATGGGTCGCGGAGACCATCTCCGAGGAGCCCAGGCTCACTCGCATTCAGTGGGACACGCGGGAGATGATGGGGGTGCCGGAGCTTGCCGGAGCAGAGCTCATGGCGCTGGCCGGAGCACGGCCAAGGGCGGGCGCAGCGCTGCAGTGCTCGGGGGCGGCGGCTGAGAGCACCTGGGCGTAGCCCTTGCTCTCCCGCATCTAGTGGGGCAGGTGGGAAGAGCTGGGGAGGCCGGAGCTCGGGCTCGAGCGGCTGCGGGCTAGAGGGCACAGAAGCGCAGGGTAGTAGGAGGGAACGACGGCGGGGCTCACAGGGGCCGGCGGGCGTCGACGAAGAGCTCGGGGAAGGCTGGAGTCGGCGGGGCGGCGAGGACGATCTCCGGAGCCGGAGATGAAGACGGCGGCGATGGCGGCTCTCTAGGGCTTCCCGCGTCACGTGGCTCGATGGAGAGGTGGCGGCGACGTGGCAGAGCTTCTGAACTGGTCAGAGAGGTGAGAGGGAGGCGGTGGCTACGGTAACGGCAAGCGGTGGCGATGGTGGCGTTCGGCCGTCGTGCGAGAGAGCGAGGGAGAGGAAAGGAATGGGCATGGGAGAGTGAGAGGGGTACGGGGCGTCGCGTGGCGTCGCGCGGGGCATCCAGAGCGACGAGGGGGAGGACAGGCAAGCAGGAGGTGGCCGAACGCGTGCGTGCACACTGCAGGCACACGTCCCTGTCCTCCTGGCGTGGTGGAGACGAGGACTGGCACTGGCCAGTCGGCTGGGCCGGCCTGTTGGGCCACTGGGCTGCCAGGTAGGAAGCCCAGGTAAGCTCCTACTACTTTTTCCTTTTTGTTTTTGTTTTCTTTCTATTTCTGTAATTTTTGTTTCTGATTTACTAAAATACTAAATCAATTTGCTTGCCTCTGATAATTTTTTTAGGGACTAGTTGGATTAATCCATATCCCCACACCAAAAATCAGAGATATTGGACATATATTAAATATATAACTAATATATATCCAATGCAAATATTTATGCATTAATTCCAAATGGCCAAAATAAATATTTATGAGCTCCTAAAAATATTGGTTTGATTTTTATCTCTGTCCAATATTTTTAGAGAGCAACATGAACATTTTCTTGGACCTTTTTGGAGCAATTTTTATCTAGGTCATTTCCAAAAATGATTCTGAGGGTTTCACAAATCCACATTTCATATTTAAATGGAATTTAAACATGATGCACACATGACTAGCTAGCCTTGAGCATACCAGAACTAGGGATGTGACAACTCGCCCCCACTTGAAAGAATCTCGTCCCGAGATTCAGGGGTCGACGGTAAGAAAGTGGGGTACTCCACTCGAAGATGATCTTCTCGCTCCCAAGTAGCTTCTCTCTCGGAATGATGAGACCACTGAACCTTGAGAAACTTGATGTTCTGACGACGGGTGACACGCTCTGCTTGATCAAGAATGCGAACCGGGTACTCTCGGTATGTGAGGTTATCTTGGAGATCAAGCGTTTCGTGGTCCACACCACGGATGGGATCCGAGAAGCAATGCCTGAGTTGAGAGACGTGGAAGACATCGTGCACTCTAGAAAGACGTGGGGGTAGTTCCAACTGGTAGGCAACCTCTCCTTGTTTAGCGAGAATGCGAAAAGGACCAATGTAACGAGGAGCCAACTTGCCCTTGATACCGAAGTGATGGGTACCCTTCAAAGGAGTAACCCAAAGGTAAGCTTTGTCGCCAACTTCATAAGTCATATCCTTATGATGACAATCATACTTGCTCTTTTGACGAGACTGGGCTGTTTTCAAATTCTCACAAATGACGCGAACTTGCTCTTCTGCCTCCTGGATCATGTCCGGTCCAAAGAATTGTCTTTCACCGGTTTCTGACCAGTTCAAGGGTGTTCGACATCTTCGTCCATAGAGAATCTCAAAAGGAGTTTTCTTAAGACTGGATTGATAGCTATTGTTATAAGCAAACTCGGCAAAAGGAAGACATTTCTCCCAATCCATACCGAATGAGATAATGCAAGCTCTAAGCATGTCTTCGAGAACTTGGTTGACCCTTTCCACCTGACCACTGGACTGAGGGTGGAAAGCGGTACTGAAGGAAAGATGGGTCCCCATGGCAGTTTGGAAACTCTCCCAGAAATGAGAAGTGAAAAGACTACCACAGTCTGAATTGATCTCTAGTGGAACACCATGAAGTGAAACTATTCGAGAAATATATAAGTCAGCGAGCTGACTAGCGGTGATACTCTCTCGAACAGGTAGGAAGTGCGCCACTTTGGAGAGACGATCAATGACTACGAAGATAGCATTATTCCCTCTCTTGGTCCTGAGAAAGCCGGTGATGAAGTCCATACCAACTTTTTCCCATTTCCACTCAGGAATAGATAAAGGCTGAAGGGTGCCAACAGGTCTCTGATGCTCTGCGTTAACGCGACGACAAACGTCACAGTTAGCAATAAACTGAGCAATTTCTCTCTTCATCCTAGTCCACCAGAACCTATGGCGTAGGTCCTGATACATCTTAATACTACCGGGATGAATCATGAGAGGAGATTCATGCGCCTCCTTAAGAATCAATTTTCGTAGATGTTGATTCTTGGGAACCACCAACACCACCTCGATCATCCATAGAGAAACATCCACCAACTCCCTTCTTAATGTTTCTCTTGATCCGGGAAATTTCTGTGTCCTGCTTTTGAGCAGCGATGATCTAATCCTCAAGATCAGGTTTCGCCACTAAGGTAGAAAGGAATCCGTGAGGAACAATGTGAAGGTTAAGCTTACAGAATTCCTCATGAAGAAGTGGTTGGCCTTGCTGCAACATGAGATTGTTGCAATAGGATTTACGACTTAGCGCATCAGCCATGACATTGGCTTTGCCTGGAGTGTAGGTAACCCCCAGATCATAATCTAAGATCAACTCCAACCAACGTATTTTCCTGAGGTTCAAATCTGGTTGGGTGAAGATATACTTGAGACTCTGGTGATCAGTGTAGATCCCGCAATGTTTACCAAGAAGGTAATGTCGCTAGCTCTTGAGTGCATAGACTACGGCTGCAAGCTCTAGATCATGTGTAGGATAATTCTCCTTATGTGGATGCAACTTTTGAGATGCATATGCAATCACATGACGATCCTGCATAAGAATGCAACCTAGTCCCTGTCGTGAGGCATCGCAGTAGATAACAAAGTCTTTAGTGAAATCTGGTGGCACAAGTATAGGAGCAGAAGTCAGGCGTCTTTTCAGTTCCTAAAAACTGTACTCGCACTGTGGGGACCACTCAAACTTTTTATCTTTTTTGAGAAGTTCCGTGAGGGGTTTGGCTACTTTGGAGAAGTTTTCAACAAAGAGGCGACAGTAACTGGCTAGACCAAGGAAACTCCTAACTTGTTTAACCGTTTTAGTTGGAGTCCAATGAAGAGCGGCCTGAACTCTCTCGGGATTGACATCAATGCCCTTACTAGAGATCACGTGGCCTAGGTAGGTCACTTCTGGCAACCAAAATTCACACTTGGAGAACTTGGCATAAAGGCGATGCTCTCTGAGTTTCTCTAACACAAGTCTAAGATGTTCGGCATGCTCTTCCTCGTTCTTGAGTAAGTAAGGATATCATCGAGGTAAACCATGACAAACTTATCTAAGTACTCCATGAAGATCGAGTTCATCAAGCAGAAGAATGTAGCTGGAGCATTGGTTAGACCGAAGGACATGATGGTGTACTCGTACTGGCCATAACGAGTGACAAAGGCTGTCTTGGGAATGTCCCCGTTTCTGATCTTGATTTGGTGGTAACCTAACCTCAAATCCATCTTGGAGAAGACTGAGGATCCAACGAGCTGATCGTACAGGTCGTTGATCCTGGGGAGCGGATATTTGCTTTTTATTGTGACCAAATTAACAGACGATAGTCTACAACCATCCGGTCCGTACCATCCTTCTTCTTGACAAAGAGGACGGGGCAAGCCCAAGGAGAAGAACTGGGACGGATGAAACCCTTTTCCAAGGACTCATGAAGTTGTTTCTTAAGCTCGGCTAGTTCTGAGGGTGCCATCTTGTAAGGTCTCCTAGAGATTGGAGCGGTTCCTGGGATAAGATCTATGATGAACTCTACATCTCTGTCAGGTGGAACACCTGGTAGTTCCTCTGGAAAGACATTCGGAAAGTCACGGACTACCGGGATATCTTCAAGGTCTGGAAGAGGGCTGGTATTAAGGGAATAGAGTTGGCGCTTTGCAACTCTGGTGGAGGCAGTGACTATCTTGCCAAATGGGCGTATAAGCTGAGCAGACCTGGTGAAACAATCAATCTTGGCATGATGAGCTGTCATCCAATCCATACCCAAGATGAGGTTAATATCCGAAGACTTGAGAGATATCAAGGATGCAAGGAATACAAGTCTATCAACATGCATTTCATTGCCATAACTTATCCTAGAAGTTTGCCATTTGGATCGAGGAGTTTGAATAAGTAGTGGGCAGGTCATATCACAAAATGACATGTCGTGCAAGCGGGCATAACTTTCAGAAGTGAAAGAATGAGACGCTCTAGTATCGAATAGAACCGATGCTGGATGACAGTTGACAAGGAGTGTACCAAGAACGACATCTGGATCATCATGAGCGTCTTTAGCTGAGACATAATGCACACGTCCACGTTTAGTGGGAGATGACTTGGCACTGATCATCTTGCGTGATGGCTTACCACGACCAACACACTTCTCGGGCTGGGGTGGAGCAACACTGGTCTGAGTGCAAATATGGGCAATGTGGCCTGGCTCTCCGCACTTGTAACAAATCTTGGAGGTAGGACATGGACCCGCATCGGCAGGCGGTCCACCAATAGGCCTGGGTGGAGCATACTGCTGAACTGGATGAGGTGCCACATAAGATGGCCTCGGTACATATCTGGGTGGAAGAGCGGAGTTCGGAACCCAAATCCGGCGCTTATGAGAACTAGAACCGGAGGAAGAACCCAAATCACGGTTGTGCTTACGAGACTCCTCGTAAGTGAGTTGAGCTGTCTCTGCATTAATGGCCTTGTTCACTAGTGCCTGGAACGTATTGCAATGGTGCAAGTGAAGATCACGACGCAACTTGGGGTTAGACCCTTCCAGAACCTAGCCCGCTTCTTGGCGTCCGTGGACACTTCTTCTGTGGCATAGCGGGCGAGGTTCTCAAACTCTCTACTGTAAGCATCAACAGCCATCTTACCCATGAAACTATAGAACTCTTCTGTCTTGCGGTCGATGAGGGCCCGAGGAATGTGATGCTCGCAAAAAGCCTCGGTGAAATCCCTCCAGGTAGGAATCTGGCCAGCTGGAAGCATAGCCTCATAGTTCTGCCACCAAAGACTAGCAGGACTTTCCATGTGGTATGAAGCATAGGTGACCTTGTCACCTTCAGCTATGCTCGTGGAACGAAGCTTGTGTGTGATACTACGGAGCTAGTCATCTACATCGAGTGGCTCAATGGAATGATGGAAGGTGGGTGGGTGCAAACGAATGAAGTCATGAATGGTCGCAGACTCTTTGAGCTGATGTGCGGTGTTCTCCTTGATACGTGCCAACAAGCGGTTAGACTCACGCTTATTCCTCTCCATCTCTAACATGAACTCTGACAACGAAGGCTGGTCGGGAGGATCCTCATCCCTACCATCTCCGTGGTTCTGGCTATGAGCAAGAGAACTTCGCTTAACTGATGACATCCTGGGAAACGAAACCAAGGATGGATCAGCATCAGCTATAGACTGCAGAATGTAGGACAAAGAAATTAGTAACTCTCGAACTCCTAGGGCAATTCTGGCAACATAACGGAAGTAAAATGCTTAGAATGAGACATCTTGCTAAAACGGGGTAGTAACATACTCAACATCATCTCTCAAGGTTCTGAGATCATACTAAGCAGATTACACCGGAAGTACTCGAAAACTGGGATATGAGTCTGATCAACCAATCCTATGGGACTACGGGGTAGCAACACGTGATCCTGATAGACGGAAGAGAAAACCTAGCTCCTTAACCCCGTAGTAAAGATAGGATGACTCAGATCAAAAGGCCATGAGGTATAAGGAGTAAAAAGAGCCTTACATTCCTTCCCACAATCAATTCCCTTACATAACTAAAGAATTTCTAGAGTCAACTTCGACCAGTTTGGCTTGGTAATCCTACAGGCAGTCAGGCTCTGATACCAAAGCTGTCAGGACCCCGATTCTATGCCACACTGATCTAGCGTGTAACACCTCATATCACTTTGCGGCCTCACGGACGGTATTCCCACGGGTGTCGCCTTACCATGCCCGGGACCGTTTGCGCCTTTTGGCACACGTATATGATAGTGTCGGTAACATCCATATGACAAAGAACCCGGGCTGACATGGCTAGTCGTGAACCCAAAGTGCCACTGACTTACAGGGACAGGCATACGTGACCCAGCAACGAACGTGTCGGTCATCAGTGAGTGAATCCGGGCTGTAGCAGCTGGGCTAACAGGACTCCGGTGAATCCAGGCTGTAGCAAGCTAACAGGACTCCGGTAGACACCGCTTGACATTTCCCCGAAGGGACAGACACAAGAACGAAGAAGGACACATGCCGGCCAGCCTAAGTGTTCCGGAGTAGTAGCAAGCTACCAGGACTCAGTGGAAGCACTATGAGACATCTCCCGGTAAGAGAGCCTACTAAGGATAAACAACTAGATACTCAGATCCCACACACAACAATACACATTACACGTACGCATAACATGCAAGTATGTGCTGTACAACATGGCATCACAACATAACTCAACAACTCATATAGATAAAGGCTCAGAAGAGCCATCATAGCATTTATTACAAGCAAGGGTCACATGACCCAACACTGAGAGCAAACAGCAACAATCGAAAGCATTACATGTCTGAGTACAGACATCTACAAATGAAAAAGGCTGAAGAGCCTGACTATCTTCAACATCTGATCAAGATCATAGCTGAGGTACAAGCTACTTGTCGAAGTTCACGAGAACACTAGTAAGACCGAAGTCTCCGCTGCAAAAACATAAATAAAGCAACATGAGTACAAGGGTACTCATCAAGACTTACATTAGATCCTATCATACATGCATTTGTATCAAGAAGATAATGTGGGGTTTAGTTCCAGCAAGCTAGCTTTGACTCGGTGGCTATCCTGTTCTACGACTACAAGAAACTTCTTTGAGGTGAGGTGGCGCACACGAGTCCACTAATCACCACACAATACACTAATATGGATTCATCCCCGTCTCCCTACGAGAAGGCCATCATAGCACTCACACTTGTCTTGAGAATTTTATAGTATCCACTTCAAGTTGTCTATGTACCACGTAAGCATCCAAGAAGTCCATTACTACGGACCCGGCTATTCGAATAGATCATGTTAACCCTGCAGGGGTGTACTTCTTCACACACGCTCTCGCCACTTACCGCCATGTACACGTCATGTATCTCGGCAACCTTCAAGCGGAAGCCTGGCGTGGGTGTCGGCCACGACCTGACTAACTACACAAGACTCTAGTCCAGGTTTATCGCCTATTTGGGTTCCATCCGCAAGGAGATCCGGCCGGGGTGTCGTTCACGGCCCCAAACGATGTGTGCAGGGTTCCCAAGCCCACCTCGGCAGATGGATCTACGCTTGGTACACCGTGCCACTTGTGCCTAGTCTGTCCCAAGCCCACCTGGCCGGGTGCCACTCGGTAGACTACTAACACTACCTACAAACACCAAAAACTAGTTGCGACTCCTGGACAGAGATCAAGTTGGTTAATAAGTCGAGAAGGCTTGGAGTGCCCGGAGCCCAATGTGTGGTAGTATCGAGTCATTGGACAACATACATAGAACTTAGTGCTTAAGGACGGTTCTAGTGAGACAACCCATCATGTACTCCTACATGGCCTCTCACCGCTACCTTTACCAAATCGTGTTCACACACTTAACTCTCAGCACCAGAACATATCATAACACTCCAATTCATTCCCAATGAATCAGACCTGACACAACTATAAGCAATAGCAGGCTTGGCATGGTAGGAATACAACATGGCTCAATCAACTCCTACACATGCTAGTGGGTTTCAACTATTTACTGTGGCAATGACAGGTAATGTAGAGGAATGGGTTCAATTATCGCAACACAAAGTAGCAGTTGAAATGTTGTTGTCCTAATGCTATAACTGAGAGCAGGAGCGAGAGAGTAGGATTGTATCGGAATGAACAAGGGGGTTTGCTTGCCCGGAGTAGGACCTATCGAGAAGGAATGGTGCCAACAATCAAAACACAAGCATATGCAACAATATGATGCATGATCATGGCATGTAGATGTGATGTTGTTTGAGCTAATGCAGCTAGCATTCATTTGGTTGAAGTCAATTTGAAACAAAGGTTCAAATGCAACTCCAAAATATGCCCTTTATAAATGCAATTTTAGAGTTTCACTTATACAGTAGATATAAGTTGGTTTTTCATGCATGAAACTAGTACAAATGGATAGATTGCATTTTTCTAATAATTTTTCATATATAAATTATTTCAATCTGAGCTATGGTTGAATTTCTATGAATTTTTGAAGTTTATAACAATTTCTGGATTTCCCTGATTTGTTTTAAATCCAGAAAATAAATAACTGCGTCAGCATGACGACAACATGACGTCAGCTAGTCAACCGGGGCTGACCAGGGTCAAACCTGACGTGTGGGGTCCACACGTCAGTGACACGGGGTTAAACAAGGGTTAGTTTAAACCTAATTAATAGATTAGGGGCGCCGGGGCCCACTGTCAGCGTCAGAGGGTTAGGGTCGGTGGTGATTAGCTTAAGCTAATCATCTAACGAGGCGGACCCACCTGTCAGGCCGGCAAGGTCAAAGGGATCAACCCCACCGACATTCAACCGCCGGCGAGGCCGAACGCGGCGGAGGGGCTCGGGATCGTGTCTCCGGCGACCAAATGGGCCGCGGAGACCATCTCCGAGGAGCCCAGGCTCACGCGCATCTGGTGGGACATGCAGGAGACCATGGGAGTGCCGGAGCTTGCTGGAGCACGGCCAAGGGCGGGTGTCGGTGTCAAAACCAGCGGATCTCAGGTAGGGGGTCCCGATCTGTGCGTCAAGGCTGATGGTAACAGGAAGCAAGGGACACAGATGTTTACCCAGGTTCGGGCACTCTCGATGGAGGTAAAACTCTACTTCCTGCTTGATTAATATTGATGATATGGGTAGTACAAGAGTAGATCTACCACGAGATCGTAGAGGCTAAACCCTAAGAACTAGCCTATGATGGTATGAATGTAATTGTGATCGGCCTTCTAAGGACCAACCTCTCCGGTTTATATACCGGAGAGGGCTAGGGTTTACATGGAGTCGGTTACAAGGAAGGAAATATAATATCTAGATCGCCAAGCTTGCATTCCACGCCAAGGAAAGTCCCATCGGGACACGGGCCGAAGTCTTGAGTCTTGTATCTTCACGCTTCAATAGTCCGGACGTTGCACACAGTCCGGCTGTCCGGATACCCCCTAATCCAGGACTCCCTCAGTAGCCCCTAAACCAGGCTTCAATGATGATGAGTCCGGCGCGCAGTGTTGTCTTCTGCATTGCAGGGCGGTTCCTTCTCTGAATACTCCAAAGTAATCACCAAACACTCAAATCGTGTCCGGATCCACAAAATGATCTTTATAAACCACCGTAGAGAGAATGATATTTTCACAAATGCAATCTGCTGTCAGCTTTTTTGATGACGTGACATGTTATTATGGTCGGATCGTTATTCGAACCGTTTTTCCACAACCAGCTACAGCGCATATTACAAGGCGGTTTCTGTGACATGTCTTGTCAAAGCAAAGATCGTGTCCCCTTATCGCGGGATTCTCATCAATACGGGTATGGGTAACCTCACCACGCCATTAATCGTGGCGCTTGGGAAACAAGCGATTCTCAACGGGCAAGTGGGGAGGCGCGCCGCATTCGGCTCCTCTATAAAGGGATAAGATTTCCCCTTTTTCACCCACGCCTTCTTCCTCCTTTGCCCACTCTTGTCCACTCGAGATCCAGCGCCCAAGCCCAAGTCTTCTCCGCAGAGCTAAACATGTCCGGAGTAGGAGGCAAGTGGGTGGCTTCCACTGTCAAGGAGAAGCACATCGCAAATCCTCGGGCGGCCGGATACTTGGCCGTGGACATAGCGCACTGTCTACCGGACGCCGGGCAGGTCATTCTGACTCCAAGACCCCACGAGAGGGTCGTATTCGTCGCCCACTTCGTCCGCGGACTGGGATTTCCACTCCATCCCTTCGTCCGTGGGCTCATGTTCTACTACGGGCTAGATTTCCATGATCTGGCCCCAAATTTCGTCCTCAACATCTCGGTGTTCATTGTCGTATGCTAGGCCTTCCTCGTCATCCGGCCTCACTTCAGCCTATGGCTGCAAACTTTCTGCGTGAAGCCGAAGGTTGTAAGCGGCCAACAAGCAGAGTGCGGAGGGGCCATGGTGGGCAGAATGCCCAACGTCACATGGCGCGACGGCTCCTTTGCGGAGACCGTAAAAGGATGGCAATCGGGGTGGTTCTACATCACCGAGCCGCACGGCGCCAACTGGGCGGCGGCCCCCGAATTCAGATCCAGAGCCCCCATGCGGCTCACCTCCTGGGAAAGGAAGGGCCTGTCCTGGGGCGATTCTACGGAGCTGACCGGACTCCAGACATGCATCAAAAGCATGAAGGACAAGAACATCAAGCTTGTCAACCTGATCCAGGTCATGCTTGTTCGCCGGATCCTGCCCTGCCAGAGGCGGGCAGTCAATCTGTGGGAGTTTGTCCCGGCCGAACACCAGGCGCTCCTAAAGCTCTACGACATGATGCACAAAGGCGCATGTAAGGTGCTATTCAAGGCCTCCGAAGTACCTCCTCCCACATCCGAGGACCGCGGACTTCACGCCGCGCGGGCTCCTAGTCAGGTGAGTTCTCAGACTACCACCGGACCAGGTTCTCCCCAATATATTCATAGGAGAGCCTTAAGTAGTTATGCATATTTGCTTTCAGGATTATGTGGAGACATCGGAGCAGGTTTACTATCCGGCTCCACTGCCAGAAGGCCCAGCTGATACTCTCCTGACAGAGATGCTGGTCCCGGCACCATACAAGGTGCCGGAGAAGAAGGCCGAGAAGGCTCTGAGGACCCGAAAGGGTCTCCGGCATAAGGTTGTGCCAGAAGCCTCGTCCGAAGACGACGAGGCGGACTCCTCCCATGAAGGGGAGGAGGAAGAAGAAGAGGACGCCCCATCCGAAAAGGATGAGGGGCCCGGGGAAGCGGACCAGGGGGGCGGAAAGGCCCTCGGCGCAAGGCCGTCATACCCCTATCGTCTTACGACGATGAGACGGATTCCTCCCGTGGAGGCGGGGGGAACCAGGAAGAGATTCTACCTCCCCACACTGGAGGGGAGAAGAAGAGGAAAGCCGCCCCAGGAGGGGAGGCCGGGGCGTCCAAGAAGGGGAAGGGGCCCCTTCCGGACTACTCCGCCACGGCCACTCTCAGCGAGGAGGGGTGGCTGCCCAGGGGGGAGCCCCTAGCGCAATCGTAAGTGTTTGCATTCTATCATGAAATCACTTCACAGTTTTTGTATTCATAATGCCAAACATATGTGCAGTCCGGCCAGGGATCACCCCGAGGTATCCTCCTCTGGGTCCCTGAGCAATTTGGAGATGAATTCGCTTCCGACGGCCACTACTCCTCAACCCGCGGACGACACAGAGGTGTTGTCCCAAAGGTTCCCAGAGCGAGGGGGAGGTGACTCTGGTGATGCCCCGAGGCGGGGTCCCAGACATCGGACACACGGGGTTCAAGATCCCTGCGGATCGTGTCGACGAGAGCCACGGCCAGCCGGGCTCTCCGCCGCACACAATTCCGGAACCTTTGGTGGTTCCGAACTCAGGTGGGCGACCCCTCGTTAGGGAGAGCGAGCCGTCTGCATCGAGGACTTCCGTCGCGCCTGAGGCGCCGAACTGTCTGCTGGAAGCGCTTCGCGGTGCTTCCATAGATGAAGAGCACCGTACTCTCACGAGTACGATGATTCGAAAGGGTTTGTCCGCCAAAAGCGGACTAACCAAAGCTTGCACCAGCCTCCTGACAGGCTTTGAGGTAAGTAATAAATATGTGCAAAATTACCACCCGATAGGTAGTAGCCCCTGATACTCTTTTTGGTGTTCAGAAGGAAAAGCCAAACGGAGGGTCAATTATAATCCGCAGGAGTCTAATGATAAGTAATGTTGTGAATAAGCAGGCTGTGCTGCTTGCTACTGCTGCCCGTACTATCGAGGTTGCCGAACTGAAACGGGACCTGGAGCAGGTGCAGGGAGAGCTCGACCTCACGAAGAGGCAGCTCGAACAGAACAAGGGTAAGTGATTCCCTCTCTTATGCATGTGAGGATACTAAGAATTGACGAGTCTAACGCCTAAGTTTCGTGACTGTGTAACAGGGTCCACCACCGAGGTGGCATCCCTGAAGAAGGCGCTATCCGAGGCCGAAGAAAAGGCGGCCTCAGAGTGTAAAGAGCGCGAAAAGCAAAGTGCTAGGGTAGGTGAGGTACAGCAAGAGCTCAAGTACCTCAGCAAGAAATGCGAGTCCGTGGAGCATGATCTGGAGGCGAAAGAGGCTGAGCATGCGAAGGCCCTAGTAAATTTGAAGGACGCGAAGGCCGAAGCGAGAAAGCACAGAAGGAGATCCAGGAGGCCAAGAAGATAGCAGCGGGTAAGAAGTTCTTTATGCAAAGCAAACATGTGGAGGAGGCGTTTCTTTTACTTACTCGAATTCGGAGCTCTCCAGGGGCGTTCGCATATCTGCCACGTAGCGTATCAGACGTTGCGGAGTTCTGCGTGCCCAGGCGGGGAACTCAACGGAGAAGCTGTTCTAGTCCCAGTATGCTGGGGCCGAACACCCGATGCCTCTGAGTTACCAACTAAAGGAGTTGGTCGAACTCCACAGGGCGGCCGAACTGGCTATGAAAGGTTTCATTGTCCGGATGTGGCCTGGTGAGCTCATGCCTGGTAGCTACTTCGGCCTGATCAAGCGGATGGTGGATGCCTGCCCGCGGCTTGAGGTGATCAAGCGATCCGTGTGCATCGAGGGTCCCCACCGGGCCCTTGACCGCGTCAAAGTGCATTGGGGCAAGATGGATGCAGAGAAGCTGGTCAAGGACGGGCCGCCGGAGGGCAAGGCGCATCGCCATCCCGAGCTGTACTATGATGGCGTTATGAAGGGTGCTCGTCTCGTGGCTGACGAATGTACCAAGGACACCATATTAGAGTGAATTCACTTCTGTCATGGTTGTAATTTAAAGACGAAGTTACTTGCGCTATGTAGCGCTTTTGTTATTTAAAATATTACCTTCTGTGCGGCTGTTTATAAAATTCTGAAAGTAGGCCAGTCGTCGGCTTCCTCCCCCATGTAACTAGTACTGGGGTGTTCGTGGAAAACCTAGACACTCTTTATCCAAATGTTTGGTCCCTTAAGGAGGTGTCCGGCGCAGCGAACAAGGCAATCAGACTATTCGGCGTTATAACTTTCACTTAGCCATAGAAGTATACAATTTTAAATTTTGGCGAAGCCCCTAGAATCCGAAAGGCCGAATCGGCGCGCTATACACGCCTAGACCGGACGAAGACGATATATCGCCTAAAGCAGAAATTCTTTAAGGATTTTGAGACCTCTCGAACAGCGTCCAGCTCTCGCCGCATCATGCCGTTCAGTTTTCGGCTTTCTCTACTGAGGTGCTCGTCCGGAAGAACCGGGACACAATCGCACTAGTTCTCCCTGCGCTACCTTAGCCGATATAATGGAACGTAAGGCACCAAAACAAGGGAGCCGGGCTATCCGAACTTTAGACCCAAGACATAATTCGGAGCTGATGCATATAGTGCTATAAGTTCGGGGTGCCGCACTGTTGAAAGTGTTCGGACTTTATTAGCCATATTACCAAGGTGTACGGATGCAATACCAAATAAACATTTATAAGAGAAGAAAATGCTCAAAGAAGGATAATAAGCTGACGCTATATATAATCTCCCATTGACGAAAAATACGTTTAAGCGTATGTTTACAATGGATGCATTAAGCAGAGATAAAATAGGACTATTTGACATGTCCTATCCAAGGGCAGGCTGTGTACAGATAGATAAAGCAGGTATAATGATCGTAAATAGATTCCACCTGGGAATTTCCTTCTGTGCACAACGTCTGTTGTCTCCTTGGATGTCTCTCCCATATAAGTCCAGCAATTCGGCTCTTCTGAGGATGCTGCACTAACGCGGTGTCCTGAAAGGTAAGAGGGAAAGAGTATGAAGATATTTAGCGGTTACCCGCATTATCGACTGAGTCGTTGATGCACCTCCGCCTATGCCCAAGGTATCTTGAGTGCATAATTGTGTACGCGTGGCACGAATGCTGCTTTGGAGGGGCTTGAGCGGAGGCCGGACTGCTAATCACGATCTTGATATTCATGATGATCCTATTGCGGGGTGCTCCGGATTCGTTTAAAAGTGCTCGAAGCTGTTGCCGGATAGGTTTGTCGGGGGAGGCCACATTGTACTTCTGCCGCGAGGGCTGCCGTATGCTCTTCTGTTCGAAGGGAGCGGTCCATATTTCCGTTGATAGTGATGACCCTGCGTGGTCCCGGCATCTTGAGCTTGAGATATGCATAGTGTGGCACCGCATTGAATCTAGGGAATGCGGTTCGTCCGAGCAGTGCGTGGTAGCCACTGCGGAAAGGGACGATGTCGAAGATTAGCTCTTCGCTCCTGAAGTTGTTTGGGGATCCGAAGACCACTTCCAATGTTATAGAGCCCGTGCAGCGAGCCTCTACTCTAGCAATAACACCTTTAAAGGTAGTTTTAGTGGGCTTGATCCTTGAAGGATCAATGCCCATCTTGCGCACTGTGTCCTGATAAAGCAGGTTCAGGCTGCTGCCGCCATCCATAAGGACACGCGTGAGGTGGAATCCGTAGATGATTGGATCTAAGACCAATGCGGCTGAGCCGCCGTGATGGATGCTGGTAGGATGATCCCAGCGGTCAAAGGTGATCGGACAAGCTGACCATGGATTGAACTTGCGGGCGACTGGCTCCATCGCATAGACGTCCCGTAGTGCCCGCTTCCGTTCCCGCTTGGGGATGTGGGTGGCGTAGATCATGTTGACCGTTT
>NC_041389.1:272464532-272477565 GCF_002162155.2 Triticum dicoccoides
GCTCATCATCATCGTTGCTGTGCAGCCCTTGTCCTTGTTTTCGGCGTTTATCTTACCGGCCTGTTTGAACACCCAACAGTCTCTATTGGTGTGGTTGGCTGGTTTATCCGGTGTGCCATGAATTTGGCACGAGCGCTCTAGTATGCAGTCCAGACTGGACGGTCCTTGATTATTTCTTTTGAAAGCCTTTTTCCACTGTCCGGACTTAGATCCGCTGAATCCGGCGTTGACTGCCATGTCTTCAGTGCTGTCGCCGTTGTTCCGTCTCTTATGTCTGTTGCGCCGTGGCTTGCCGTTAGCATCACAGCCGTCCGAAGTGCCAGAATGTGGCGTGGTGCCGCTGCGAGCCAACCATCTATCCTCACCCGCACAAAAGCGGGTCATTAGGGTTGTGAGAGCTGCCATAGACTTGGGTTTTTCCTGTCCGAGGTGTCGAGCGAGCCACTCGTCACGGATATTATGCTTGAAAGCCGCCAGGGCTTCGGCATCCGGACAGTCGACTATTTGGTTCTTTTTAGTAACGAACCGAGTCCAGAATTTCCGGGCTGACTCTCCGGGATGTTGGGTAATGTGGCTCAGGTCATCGGCGTCTGGTGGTCGCACATATGTGCCCTGGAAGTTATCAAGGAATGCGTCTTCCAGGTTTTCCCAACTGCCAATGGAATTTGCTGGCAGGCTGTTTAACCAGTGCCGGGCTGGTCCTTTGAGCATAAGAGGAGGATACTTGATGGCGTGTAGATCATCTCCGCGAGCCATGTGAATGTGGAGAAGGAAATCTTCGATCCATACTGCGGGGTCTGTTGTGCCATCGTACGATTCGATGTTTCCGGGTTGGAACCCTTCTGGGAATTCATGATCCATCACTTCGTCAGTGAAGTAGAGGGGGTGTGCGGCGCCTTTGTGCCGGGCTATGTGGCTACGCAGCTCGAATTGGTCTGGGTTGCTGTGTTCGGCCCGGCCGGACTTGTTGATGATGTATCCGGCGCGATAATCATCGTCGCGCGCTAGGGCGCGCCCCCGCGATCCGTAGATCGATCTTGGTTGTCCTGCTTTGTTTTCCAGAATATCTTGCAGGTCTTGCTTGTTGCCCTGGGCCATAGTATATCGGCGTGGGGGTGCGGGCTGGTATCCGGGATGATATCCCATTTTATCCCGGCCACGGGGTGGCCGGTCAGCCGTTTGACGTTTGAGTCCATATTCCTCGGCTGCCAGGACTTCAGTCCATCTATCTGTGAGTAGATCTTGATCAGCTTGGAGTTATTGCTGGTTCTTCTTTAGACTCCTCGCAGTGGCTATAAGCCTACGCTTGAAGCGCTCCTGCTCCATGGGATCCTCAGGCACGCCGAATTCGTCGTCGCTGAGGCTAATCTCGTCTTTGAAGGGGGTCATGTAGTTGTCCTCCTCCGGGTATGCGTCTGTCGCCTGTTCTTCTAGGCTGACCTGCTCATCTTCCTGTTCGGCCTGCTCAAAGGCGGGCTGGTGAGGGTCATATTCTTGTTTGGTGCCATCCTTATTATTTTCGTCTCCGGGGCCAGTGTTGCTATGGCGGGGCTTGGAGCGGCACCGACGACGCCCATTCTTTGATTTTCTTCCCGAGGGTTTGTCCTCCGTTGCCTTGTCGCCATTAGTTTCCTTCAGAGTGTCCACCATATATATATCATATGAGGAGGTGGCCGTCCATCGCCCAGTGAGCGGTGGCTCCTGTAATTCTCCTGCATCGACGTCCATACCATCGATGTCTTCAGAGTCGAAGTCAAGCATGTCGGTTAGATCATCGATCATGGCAATGAAGTGGGTGGTGGGTGGGCAACGAATTCCGTCGTTGTCTGCTTCACACTCGAGCCGGACATAGTTCGGCCCGGAGTCTCCTGACAAGGAGAGAGACTTCAATAAGTCCAGCATGTCGCCGAAGGGCGAGTGCTGAAAGACGTCCGCGCTGGTGAACTCCATCACCGGAGCCCAACCAGGATCGGCGGGCTCGGGGGCTCGCGGACTGGAACCTGCATCCGGATATAAATCCGGGGGTCCGGAGTCACAGGCTCCCTCAGAGGTGAGACCTGTGTTCGGCTCCATCGCCGATGAGGGCACGGCCTGTGGGGCGGGGTCCAGCCCTCCGTCCTTAGGCGAAGCAACCTGCCCCGGATTTAGATTCGAGGCCTCTGCCGGGGTGATATCCTGAGCAGCGTCCGACAGCAGGTCTAAGCCGTGCTCATCGTGACTGTTCTGCGTTTCTGGCGCTGGCCCGAATCCATCGAAGATCAAGTCTCCGCAGATATCCGCCGTGTAATTCAGGTTTTCGAACCTGATTTGATGGCCGGGGGCATAGCTGTCGATCTGCTCCAGGCGGCCAAGCGAATTGGCCCACGGCACGAAGCCGCCGAACATGAAGATCTGTCCGGGGAGGAAAGTCTCACCCTGAACAACGTTGTTGATCACGATTGAAGGAGCCATCGAGCCTCAAAGCGATGACACAGAGGAACTCTCAATGAAAGCACCAATGTCGGTGTCAAAACCGGCGGATCTCGGGTAGGGGGTCCCGATCTGTGCGTCAAGGCTGATGGTAACATGAAGCAAGGGACACAGATGTTTACCCAGGTTCGGGCCCTCTCAATGGAGGTAAAATTCTACTTCCTACTTGATTAATATTGATGATATGGGAGCACAAGAGCTGATGGTATGAATGTAATTGTGTTCGACCTTCTAAGGACCAACCTCTCCGGTTTATATAGACACCGGAGAGAGCTAGGGTTTACATGGAGTCGGTTACAAGGAAGGAAATATAATATCCGGATCACCAAGCTTGCCTTCCACACCAAGGAAAGTCCCGTCCGGACATGGGCCGATGTCTTGAGTCTTGTATCTTCACGCTTCAATAGTCTGGACGTTGCACATAGTCCGGCTGTCCGGATACCCCCTAATCCAGGACTCCCTTAGTGGGCGCAGCGCTGCGGTGCATGGGGGCGGCGGCTGAGAGCATCGGGGCGTAGCCCGTGCTCTCCCGCGTCTAGTGGGGCAGGTGGGAAGAGCTGGGGAGGCCGGAGCTCGCGGCGGTGGCCGGAGATCGGGCTCGAGCGGCTGCGGGCTAGAGGGCGCAGAAGGGCAGGGTAGTAGGGGGTAACGACTACAGGGCTCACAGGGGACCGGCGGGCGTCGTTGGAGAGCTCTGGGAAGGCTGGAGTCGGCGGGGCGGCGAGGACGATCTCCGGTGACCGAAGATGAAGACAGCGGCGATGGTGGCTCTCTAGGCTTCCCGCGTCACGTGGCTCAATGGAGAGGTGGACGGCGATGTGGTGGAGCTTCTGAGCTTGTCGGAGAGGTGAGGGGAAGGCGGTGGCGTTTGGTTGTCGTGCGAGAGAGCGAGGGAGAGGAAAGGAATGGGCACGAGAGAGTGAGAGGGGTACGGGGCGGCGCGTGGCGTCGCGCAGGGCATCCAGAGCGACGAGGGGGAGGATAGGCAGGCAGGAGGTGGCCGGACACGTGCGTGCACACCGCGGGCACACATCCCTGTCCTCCTGGCGCGGTGGAGACGACAACTGGCACTGGCCAGTCGGCTGGGCCGGCCTATTGGGCCACTGGGCTGCCAGGTAGGAAGCCCAGGTAAGCTCCTACTCCTTTTTCCTTTCTGTTTTTGTTTTCTTTCTATTTCTGTAATTTTTGTTTCTGATTTAGTAAAATACTAAATCAGTTTGTTTGCCTCCGGTAATTTTGTAGGGACTAATTGGATTAATCCAAAGCCCCACACCAAAAATCAGAGATATTGGACATATATTAAATATATAACTAACATATATCCAATGCAAATATTTATGCATTAATTCCAGATGGCCAAAATAAATATTTATGAGCTCCTAAAAATATTGGTTTGATTTTTATCTCTGTTCAATATTTTCAGAGAGCAACATGAACATTTTCTTGGACCTTTTTGGAGCAATTTTTATCGGGGTCATTTCCAGAAATAATTTTGAGGGTTTCACAAATCCCCATTTCAAATTTAAATGGAATTTAAACATGATGCACACATGACTAGCTAGCCTTGAGCATACCAAAACTAGGGATGTGACATGATAAGAATTTACTTGATTCCTCCTCGGCACATGCCGGGACACATACTTGATCCTTCTTCCTTCTGGGGTGGTAAGCAAAATCGACTTACTGGCGCATTCAATGTTCCCTCCATACTTTGATAACCAATCCATGCTTAATATCACATCCAGTCCTTGCGACTCCAATACTATTAGGTCTGAGGGAAACACGTAGTTACCAATCCTTAATGGTAACCGATCACACCATAGACTAGCCATATACTTAGCTCCTGGCAAGGTTACTAACATGGGTGACCTAAGGGCTTGGGTCGGCAGTTTATACTTATCCACAAACCCCCTTGATATGTATGAATGCGATGCACCAGTATAGAAAAATGATTGCGGTAAATGATTTAACCAAAAACTTACCTATTACTGCATCTGGCTGGGCTTCAACCTCCTCCACGCTAACGTGGTTCACATGTCCCTTGTTGAAATGGTTAGGCTTCTTCCCAGAGCTTCCATTGCCATTTCCATTCTTTGCTTCAGGAAATTCAGTGGCATAATGTCCAGTCTTCTGGCATTTGAAACAGGTAATGTGGCTTAGATCCCTCTTGGCTGGTGTTGATGGGTTGGTACGATTATGTCCGTTGCTTCCTCCATTCCCATTGCCATTCTTGGGGCCACTATGGTTGTGCGAACTCCCTCCTCCATGGGTATGCTGAAAAGGTCCTCCCGAGTTCGGGATAAAACGAGGCTTCTGCTGAGCTCCAGAATTGTACTTCCCTTGTCCATACTTCCTCTTGCGGTTGTCAATCTGCTGCTGCTTCCCTTCAATCATGAGAGCTCTATATACCAACTCCTGGTAGTTGTTGACGAAGAAAATATGCCCTAGAGGCAATAATAAAGTTATTATTTATTTCCTTATTTCATGATAAATGTTTATTATTCATGCTAGAATTGTATTAACCGGAAACATAATACATGTGTGAATACATAGACAAACATAGTGTCACTAGTATGCCTCTACTTGACTAGCTCGTTAATCAAAGATGGTTAAGTTTCCTAACCATAGACATGAGTTGTCATTTGATTAACGGGATCACATCATTAGGAGAATGATGTGATTGACTTGACCGATTCCGTTAGCTTAGCACTTGATCATTTAGTATGTTGCTATTGCTTTCTTCATGACTTATACAAAGTTCCTACAACTATGAGATTATGCAACTCCCGTTTACCGGAGGAACACTTTGTGTGCTACCAAACATCACAACGTAACTGGGTGATTATAAAGGTGCTCTACAGGTGTCTCCGAAGGTACATGTTGGGTTGGCGTATTTCGAGATTAGGTTTTGTCACTCCGATTGTCGGGGAGGTATCTCTGGGCCCTCTCGGTAATACACATCACTTAAGCCTTGCAAGAATTGTAACTAATGAGTTGGTTACGGGATGATGTATTACGGAACGAGTAAAGAGACTTGCTGGTAACGAGATTGAACTAGGTATTGGATACCGACGATCGAATCTCGGGCAAGTAACATACCGATGACAAAGGGAACAACGTATGTTGTTATGCGGTTTGACCGATAAAGATCTTCGTAGAATATGTAGGAACCAATATGGGCATCCAGGTCCCGCTATTGGTTATTGACCGATAATGGTTCTAGGTCATGTCTACATAGTTCTCGAACCCGTAGGGTCCGCACGCTTAACATTACGATGACAGTTTTATTATGAGTTTACAAGTTTTGATGTACCGAAGTTTGTTCGGAGTCCCGGATGTGATCACAGACATCACGAGGAGTCTCGAAATGGTCGAGACATAAAGATTGATATATTGGATGACTATATTCGGACACCGGAAGTGTTCCGGGTGATTTCGGAGAAAACCGGAGTGCCGGAAGGGTTACCGGAACCCCCCGGGAGAGTATTGGGCCTTATGGGCCTTAGGGGAAAGGAGAGAGGGGCGGCCAGCATGGGCCGCGCGCCCCCTCCCCCCTCTGGTCCGAATTGGACTAGGAGGGGGGGGGGCGGCGCCCCCCCTTTCCTTCCCCCTCTTCCCCTTCCTTCCCCCTCCTAGTAGGAGTAGGAAAGGAGGAGTCCTACTCCTACTAGGAGGAGGATTCCTCCTCCCTTGGCACGCCCAAAGGGCCAGCCGGCCTCCCCCCTTGCTCCTTTATATACGGGGGCGGGGGGCACCCCAGGGATACACAAGTTGATCTACGGATCGTTCCTTAGCCGTGTGCGGTGCCCTCCTCCACCATATTCCACCTCGTTCATATCGTCGCAAAGTTTAGGCAAAGCCCTGCGCCGGTAGAACATCATCATCGTCACCACGCCGTCGTGCTGATGGAACTCATCTCCGGAACTTCGCTGGATCGGAGGCCGGAGATCGTCATCTAGCTGAACGTGTGATGAACTCGGAGGCCCCATACGTTCGGTGCTTGGATCGGTCGGATCGTGAAGACCTACGACTACATCAACCGCGTTGTGCTAACGCTTCCGCTTACGGTCTACGAGGGTACGTGGACGGACACTCTCCCCTCTCGTTGCTATGCCATCACCATGATCTTGCGTGTGCGTAGGATTTTTTTTGAAATTACTACGTTCCCCAACAGTGGCATCCGAGCCTAGGTTTTATGCGTTGATGTTATATGCACGAGTAGAACACAAGTGAGTTGTGGGCGATACAAGTCATACTGCTTACCAGCATGTCATACTTTGTTTCGGCAGTATTGTTGGATGAAGCGGTCCAGACCGACATTACGCGTACGCTTACGCGAGACTGGTTTTACCGCCGTGCTTTGCACACAGGTGACTAGCGGGTGTCAGTTTCTCCCACTTTAGTTGAACCGAGTGTGGCTACGCCCGGTCCTTGCGAAGGTTAAAATAGCACCAACTTGACGAACTATCATTGTGGTTTTGATGCGTAGGTAAGAACGGTTCTTGCTCAGCCCGTAGCAGCCACGTAAAACTTGCAACAACAAAGTAGAGGACGTCTAACTTGTTATTGCAGGGCATGTTGTGATGTGATATGGCCAAGACGTGATGCTATATTTTATTGTATGAGATGATCATGTTTTGTAACCAAAGTTATCGGCAACTAGCAGGAGCCATATGGTTGTCGCTTTATTGTATGAAATGCAAACGCCCTGTAATTGCTTTACTTTATCACTAAGCGGTAGCGATAGTCGTAGAAGCAATAGATGGTGTAAACGACAACGATGCTACGATGGAGATCAAGGTGTCGCGTCGGTGACGATGGTGATCACGACGGTGCTTCGGAGATGGAGATCACAAGCACAAGATGATGATGGCCATATCATATCACTTATATTGATTGCATGTGATGTTTATCCTTTATGCATCTTATCTTGCTTTGATTGACGGTAGCATTTTAAGATGATCTCTCACTAAAATTATCAAGAAGTGTTCTCCCTGAGTATGCACCGTTGCCAAAGTTCATCGTGCCCAGACACCACGTGATGATCGGGTGTGATAAGCTCTACGTCCATCTACAACGGGTGCAAGCCAGTTTTGCACACGCAGAATACTCAGGTTAAACTTGACGAGCCTAGCATATGCAGATATGGCCTCGGAACACGGAGACCGAAAGGTCGAGCGTGAATCATATAGTAGATATGATCAACATAAAGATGTTCACCATTGGAAACTACTCCATCTCACGTGATGATCGGTTATGGTTTAGTTGATTTGGATCACGTGATCACTTAGATGACTAGAGAGATGTCTGTCTAAGTGGGAGTTCTTAAGTAATATGATTAATTGAACTTAAATTTATCATGAACTTAGTCCTGGTAGTATTCTACAAATTATGTTGTAGATCAATAGCTCGCGTTGTTGCTTTCATATGTTTATTTTGATATGTTTCTAGAGAAAATTGTGTTGAAAGATGTTAGTAGCAATGATGCGGATTGGATTCGTGATCTGAGGTTTATCCTCATTGCTGCACAGAAGAATTATGTCCTTAATGCACCGCTAGGTGACAGACCTATTGCAGGAGCAGATGCAGACGTTATGAACGTTTGGCTAGCTCAATATGATGACTACTTGATAGTTTAGTGCACCATGCTTAACAGCTTAGAATCGGGACTTCAAAGACGTTTTGAACGTCATGGACCATATGAGATGTTCCAGGAGTTGAAGTTAATATTTTCAGCAAATACCCGAGTTGAGAGATATGAAGTCTCCAATAAGTTCTATAGCTAAAAGATGGAGGAGAATGGCTCAACTAGTGAGCATGTGCTCAGATTGTCTGGGTACTTCAATCGCTTGAATCAAGTGGGAGTTAATCTTCCAGATAAGATAGTGATTGACAGAATTCTCTAGTCACCATCACTAAGTTACTAGAACTTCGTGATGAACTATAGTATGCAAGAGATGACGAAAATGATTCCCGAGCTCTTCGTGATGTTGAAATCAACGAAGGTAGAAATCAAGAAAGAGCATCAAGTGTTGATGATTGACAAGACCACTAGTTTCAAGAAAAAGGGCAAAGGGAAAGAAAGGGAAACTTCAAGTAGAATGGAAAACAAGTTGCCACTCCCGTAAAGAAGACCAAAGCTGGACCAAAGCCAGAAACTGAGTGCTTACACTTCAAAAGAAATGGTCACTGGAAGCGGAAATGCCCTGAATATTTGGTGGATAAGAAGGATGGCAAGTGAACAAGGGTATATTTGATATAAAGGTTATTGATGTGTGCCTTACTTGTGTTTATAGTAGCCCCTGAGTATTTGATACTTGTTCAGTTGCTAAGATTAGTAACTCGAAACAGGAGTTATATAAACAGAGACTAGTTGAAGGGGAAGTGACGATGAGTGTTGGAAGTGGTTCCAAGATTGATATGATCATCATTGCACACTCCCTATACTTTCGGGATTAGTGTTAAACCTAAATAAATGTTATTTGGCGTTTGCGTTGAGCATAAAAATGATTTGATCATGTTTATTGCAATACGGTTATTCATTTAAAGTTAAAGAATAATTGTTGTTCTGTTTACATGAATAAAACCTTCAATGGTCATACACCCAATGAAAATAGTTTATTGGATCTCGATTGTAGTGATACACATATTCATAATATTGATACCAAAAGATACAAAGTTAATAATGATAGTGCAACTTATTTGAGGCACTGCCGTTTAGGTCATATCGGTGTAAAGCGCATGAAGAAACTCCATGAAAGATGGATTTTCGGAATCACTTGGTTATGAATCATTTGATGCTTGCGAACCATGCCTTTGGGCAAGATGACTAAAAATCCGTTCTTTGAAACAATGGAACGAGCAACAAACTTGTTGGAAATAATACATACTGATGTATGCAAACCAATGAGTATTAAGGCTCGTGGCGGGTATCGTTATTTTCTGACCTTCACAGATGATTTGAGCAGATATGGGTATATCTACTTGATGAAACATAAGTCTGAAATAGTTGAAAGGTTCAAAAAATTTCAGAGTGAAGTGGAAAATCATCGTAACAAGAAAATAAAGTTTCTGCGATCTGATCGTGGAGATGAATATTTGAGTTACGAGTTTGGTCTTCAATTAAAACAATGTGGAATAGTTTCACAGCTCACACCACCTGGAACACCACAACGTTATGGTGTGTCCGAACATCGTAACCGCACTTTCTTTGATATGGTGCGATCAATGATGTCTCTTACCGATTTACCAATATCGTTTTGGGGTTATGCATTAGAGACAGGTGCATTCACGTTAAATAAGGCACCATCTAAATCCGTTGAGACGACACCATATGAACTGTGGTTTAGCAAGAAACCCAAGTTGTCGTTTCTTAAAGTTTGGGGCTACGATGCTTATGTGAAAAAGTTTCATCCTGATAAGCTCGAACCCAAATCGGAGAAGTGCGTCTTCATAGAATACCCAAAGGAAACTATTGGGTACACCTTCTATCACAGATCCGAAGGCAAGATATTCGTTGCTAAATTCGGATCCTTTCTAGAGAAGGAGTTTCTCTCAAAAGAAGTGAGTGGGAGGAAAGTAGAACTTGATGATGTAACTGTACCTTCTCCCGAATTGGAAAATAGTTCATCACTGAAATCAGTTCCAGTGATTCCTACACCAATTAGTGAGGAAGCTAATGATGATGATCATGAAACTTCAGATCAAATTACTACCGAACCTCGTAGGTCAACCAGAGTGAGATCCGCACCAGAGTGGTACGGTAATCCCATTCTGGAGGTCATGTTACTTAACCATGACGAACCTACGAACTATGAGGAAGCGATGATGAGCCCAGATTCCGCAAAATGGTTTGAGGCCATGAAATCTGAGATATGATCCATGTATGAGAACAAAGTATGGACTTTGATGGATTTGCCCGATGATCGGCAAACCATAGAAAATAAATGGATCTTCAAGAGGAAGACGGACGTTGATAGTAGTGTTACTATCTACAAAGCTAGACTTGTCGAAAAAAGGTTTTTGACAAAGTTCATGGTGTTGACTACGATGAAATTTTCTCACTCGTAGCGATGCTTAAGTCTGTTCAAATCATGTTAGCAATTGCCGCATTTTTATGAAATCTGGCAAATGGATAAACAAACTACATTCCTTAATGGATTTAAAGAAGAGTTGTATATGATGCAACCAGAAGGTTTTGTCAATCCTAAAGGTGCTGACAAAATACGCAAGCTCCAGCGATCCATCTATGGACTGGTGCAAGCATCTCGGAGTTGGAATATACGCTTTGATAAGTTGATCAAAGCATATAGTTTTATACAGACTTGCGGTGAAGCCTGTATTTACTAGAAAGTGAGTGGGAGCACTACAACATTTCTAATAAGTATATGTGAATGACATATTGTAGATCGGAAATAATGTAGAATTATTCTGCAAAGCATAAAGGAGTGTTTGAAAGGAGTTTTTCAAAGAAAGACCTCGGTGAAGCTGCTTACATATTGAGCATCAAGATCTATAGAGATAGATCAAGACGCTTGATAAGCTTTTTCAATAAGTACATACCTTGACAAGATTTTGAAGTAGTTCAAAATGGAACAGTCAAAGAAAGAGTTCTTGCCTGTGTTACAAAGGTGTGAAATTGAGTAAGACTCAAAGCCCGACCGCGGCATAAGATAGAAAGAGAATGAAAGTCATTCCCTATGCCTCAGCCATAGGTTCTACAAAGTATGCTATGATATGTACCAGACATATTGTATACCTTGCTCTGAATTTGGCAAGGGAGTACAATAGTGATCTAGGAGTAGATCACTGGACATTGGTCAAGAATATCCATAGTGAGGACTAAGGAAATATTTCTCGATTATGGAGGTGATAAAAGAGCCCTCGTAAAGAGTTACATTGGTGCAAGCTTTTACACCGATCCAGATGACTCTAAGTCTCAATCTGGATACATATTGAAAGTGGGAGCAATTAGCTAGAGTAGCTCCGTACAGAGCATTGTAGACATAGAATATTTGCAAAATACATACGGCTCTGAATGTGACAGACCCATTGACTAAGCTTCTCTCACGAGCAAAATGTTATCACACCTTAGTACTCTTTGGGAGTTAATCACATAAGCGATGTGAACTAGATTATTGACTCTAGTAAACCCTTTGGGTGTTGGTCACATGACGATGTGAACTATGGGTGTTAATCATATACAGATATGAATATTGGTGTTAAATCACATGATGATGTGAACTAGATTATTGACTCTAGTGCAAGTGGGAGACTGAAGGAAATATGCCCTAGAGGCAATAATAAAGTTATTATTTATTTCCTTATTTCATTATAAATGTTTATTATTCATGCTAGAATTGTATTAACCGAAAACATAATACATGTGTGAATACATAGACAAACATAGTGTCACTAGTATGCCTCTACTTGACTAGCTCGTTAATCAAAGATGGTTAAGTTTCCTAACCATAGACATGAGTTGTCATTTGATTAACGGGATCACATCATTAGGAGAATGATGTGATTGACTTGACCCATTCCGTTAGCTTAGCACTTGATCGTTTAGTATGTTGCTATTGCTTTCTTCATGACTTATACAAAGTTCCTACAACTATGAGATTATGCAACTCCCGTTTACCGGAGGAACACTTTGTGTGCTACCAAACGTCACAACGTAACTGGGTGATTATAAAGGTGCTCTACAGGTGTCTCCGAAGGTACATGTTGGGTTGGCGTATTTCGAGATTAGGTTTTGTCACTCCGATTGTCGGGGAGGTATCTCTGGACCCTCTCGGTAATACACATCACTTAAGCCTTGCAAGCATTGTAACTAATGAGTTGGTTACGGGATGATGTATTACGGAACGAGTAAAGAGACTTGCCGGTAACGAGATTGAACTAGGTATTGGAGACCGACGATCGAATATCGGGCAAGTAACATACCGATGACAAAGGGAACAACGTATGTTGTTATGCGGTTTGACCGATAAAGATCTTCGTAGAATATGTAGGAACCAATATGGGCATCCAGGTCCCGCTATTGGTTATTGACCGAGAATGGTTCTAGGTCATGTCTACATAGTTCTCGAACCCGTAGGGTCCGCACGCTTAACGTTACGATGACAGTTTTATTATGAGTTTACAAGTTTTGATGTACCGAAGTTTGTTCGGAGTCCCGGATGTGATCACGGACATCACGAGGAGTCTCGAAATGGTCGAGACATAAATATTGATATATTGGATGACTATATTCGGACACCGGAAGTGTTCCGGGTGATTTCGGAGAAAACCGGAGTGCCGGAAGGGTTACCGGAACCCCCCGGGAGAGTATTGGGCCTTATGGGCCTTAGGGGAAAGGAGAGAGGGGCGGCCAGCATGGGCCGCGCGCCCCCTCCCCCCTCTGGTCCGAATTGGACTAGGAGGGGGGGCGGCGCCCCCCTTTCCTTCCCCCTCTTCCCCTTCCTTCCCCCTCCTAGTAGGAGTAGGAAAGGAGGAGTCCTAGTCCTACTAGGAGGAGGATTCCTCCTCCCTTGGCGCGCCCAAAGGGCCGGCCGACCTCCCC